>NW_022170250.1:18836019-18931757 GCF_008802855.1 Photinus pyralis
ATTCTATAAGAAAATTTTTTTTCCGGGTCGATCTGAGACAATTTTTTTTCGGGGCTCAAAAAAAGGCAGTGTATAACCTTCCTTTTTTACCAAAAATCGACTGCAACAAAATTTCTCGAGAAAACACTTTTTCTTATTAATTTTGGCGCGTAGAATCCAAAACAATTCGTACTTTTTCGATCAGACTTCTCAATCAAAAGTTATAGACTAGAAACCAATTTCGAAAAAAAATTCAAGGGCTGTAACTTTTGAACTAGTAGCCCAATCTTGGAACCTTTGTTGAAATTAATGGATTCTGTAGGCCACATTCTAATAAGATAAATTTTTTTCGCGGGTCGATGAGACAATATTTTTCGGGGCTGCAAAAAAAAGGCAGTGTATAACCCTTCCTTTTTTACCAAAAATCGACTGCACCAAAATTTCTGGGGAAAACACTTTTTCTTATTAATTTTGGTGCGTAGAATCCAAAACAATTCGTACTTTTTCGATCAGACTTCTCATTCAAAAGTTATAGACTAGAAACCAATTTCGAAAAAAAATTCAAAGGGCTGTAACTTTTGAACTAGTAGCCCAATCTTGGAACTGTTTGAAATTATGGATTCTACAGGCCACATTCTATAAGAAAATTTTTTTCCGGGTCGATCTGAGACAATTTTTTTTTCGGGGTCAAAAAAAGGCAGTGTAACCTTCCTTTTTTACCAAAAATCGACTGCACCAAAATTTCTCGGGAAAACACTTTTTCTTATTAATTTTGGTGCGTAGAATCCAAAACAATTCGTACTTTTTCGATCAGACTTCTCATTCAAAAGTTATAGACTAGAAACCAATTTCGAAAAAAATTCAAAGGGCTGTAACTTTTGAACTAGTAGGCCAATCTTGGAACTGTTTGAAATTATGGATTCTACAGGCCACATTCTATAAGAAAATTTTTTTCCGGGTCGATCTGAGACAATTTTTTTTCGGGGCTCAAAAAAAGGCAGTGTATAACCTTCCATTTTACCAAAAATCGACTGCACCAAAATTTCTGGGGAAAACCTTCCTTTTTTACAAAAAATCGACTGCACCAAAATTTCTCGGGAAAACACTTTTTCTTATTAATTTTGGGGCGTAGAATCCAAAACAATTCGTACTTTTTCGATTAGACTTTTCAATCAAAAGTTATAGACTAGAAACCCCCCCTCCTACTCCCTCCCATTAGGGACAAAG
The DNA here is from genome assembly GCF_008802855.1 of Photinus pyralis. Lineage (NCBI taxonomy): Eukaryota > Metazoa > Arthropoda > Insecta > Coleoptera > Lampyridae > Photinus > Photinus pyralis. The sequence goes on from NW_022170250.1 coordinate 18,837,226, forward strand.
TTGCAGATCTCAAGTCGAAGGTTGTAAAAGGACTGAAAGGGACTAAAGAAATTCAATGAAGAATCTGCAAAATCCAAGGTATCGAAGAATTTGCAGAAGAGATGGGTGGAAATTGAGTAATCCGCATTTTTTTGCAAATGAATTGCCCGAATCCGAAGAAAATCCAAATTATCCGAAGAACGGGATAACGTTTGAAGATATGAACGTTTTTTGAAAGATTCGATGAGTCTGAAGATTGAAGAATCTATAGAGCCCGAAAAAAATTGAATTTGAAACTCCCCACCTTATGTCGATAATCTGCAGAATATGAAGCATTCGGAGTGATTTGAAAAAACTCCAACGATGCCCAAGATTTGGGGACCCTCAAGAAATTGAAGAAGCTAAAGTATCTCAAAAACTGAACGTTGGGAATGTAACGATTAAAATAGAACAAATATTGTACGCTTCTTTTATCTGAATAAGAGATGGTGGAAGAAAAATGTGGAGGGGCGAAATTCGAAAAACGTAAATCACAAACTTTTGGTCGATACTTTAAACATGTTTCAAACTTCTTTTAAGCTTCAAATATATGAAAATTTGCATTTCTCGCAAATCAAGTCATTTTGACGATCCCTAGGGTACTTACCGTACTTATTAACGAAAAATGCTAAGAACATGAATCTGTTGTAACTTGTAAATTTATGTGCACATTTTGCGGCATTTGAAAGAGAACTAGCAGAATTAGCATCAACGGCTCGGTCAACCTACGAGATATTTCACCTATCAGGTTACATTTTAGATTTCAGTAGATTGCGAAATGGAAATCGACAGTTAAATGTAACATTACTCTTTTCAAAACTCATTGGATTAAAAGAAAAATTAATTTTGAGTGCAAATAAGTCGTTACGCAAAGACGAAGAAGGACAAAATCGTTATTATTTACCTCTTACTTTTATTTACCTTATTTATATTGCGTCTCGATCTACCCTTCGAGCAGTTCAATTTTGGAGAAATCAAACGCTCTCTGTTTCAGGATTTGTAAATGGAAATTCATTACTGGCCCGTAGCGAAAGGAGGCTCTAATCTGGTGACACAGTCCTAAACGGTGTTGGTCAATGACAGAGCTAATTTCTTCTTTGGAAACGTTATAATTTATACCTCTCAGCTTTAAAACTCGAATGTGAAGCAATTGCTCTTTTTTCGATATACTTAGTTCCTACCTCAATCACCAAGTTTGGAAAATGTAAGGCTTTACTTTTTAAGTTTGAAGTTTCAAACGTCTGGCTCCTTCTCACGGCGGCTAAAATGAGAAGCCGAAATTACGATTGGAAATTTATTGTTGATTTATTAGCAGAGGGCGCATTTTTCACGGACGAAAAGCTCCAGATGAGAAAAATGCAAATAAACAGGTGTAGGTTACGGATTGAGCCACCTGTTTTCGGATGCCGGCGGTGATAAAATTTCTCCACCGCCTCCACAAAAAAAAGAGCACTAAATCCACATTAAGCCGACACGATATAAAGCTTTCAGGCTAAATTATGCATTTTAATTGAGCTTTCGCGATTCCTCCCTTATCGGTTAAAAGCAGGTGTCGTTAGTGCAATTCAATAACTAGATTACGCCCACCCGCGCGCTCTCCCCCACACCCTCCGCCCTCTACAGCCGAGCGCGTTTAATTAAGAGAGCATTTTCTCTCTGTGTCTTTTAACTTTTGACATAAGACGCGAGAATTGAACCTAATAAACGTAAAGTGAAAAGAAATCTAATTGTCGTCGAGACGTTTACGTCGGAAACCTTCTATGAAGGCATCCCTCGCTTTCAAGATATTGCGCGCACACGTCTTCTGTTATTTTAAGGAAAAGAAGACGGCGAAATAGGAAGTTTGATCAAGAATTTCTGTAACCCAATTTTATCGGCGTGCATTTAAAGATGAACGACAGTGCATTTTACCTAAGCGGAATACGTAATCAACTCTCTGTGTGATGATTTTAACAAAAATTGAACCATTAGGTACATGATCCGTGAAATGGGGCGTCACTAAACAGCCTAACAGGGCATTATTACACATTAGAGACAGCTTGCTTATGTTTCAAGTGGCACGAAATGGGCACATAAAAAAGGAAAACGAGATTCAGGTTTTTAATTAACAAGTACGGTAAGCACCCCAGTGGTCGTCCAAATAACTTCATATCTTCCGATGTCCATTTGTTAGTATGTTACGAAAGAGTCGGATTTATTTCCAAATTGCTTGGGGTATATAAAAGCACAATTAGCAAGCAAAGAATTAGCATGGTCCTACTCACCCCTTGTCATAACCTCATTCTCTGTTTTGCTTCTTCAAAAAGAAGATCCTTTGTCTATCATTTTCCTTTTTTACTACGTGGTTAATTTTTTTGATGCCAAATTGACACGTATCCAGTACATCTTCCTTCCGTTCTTCTCAGCATAGTCCTCCCTCACGCTCCAAATTGGATGCGTATCATCTACCTTACATTTCAGTAATATATTATTCTTGGTCTGTTTCTTCCTCTGCTAGCCCACGTTTTCAATGTGAGGCATCTTCTTTTCTTCTCGCCAGCCTGTTCCCTCTATCTGAAGAGGAGGATGCAAATAATCTATCTCGCATCTCACCACCTTATTCGCGAGGGAGGTGCATCTTTTTTACCGTATCTTCTTCTTATCCTTTAAATACAATAAATACAAGCCTTCATTGCGGCCAAGATATTGTAACGTTATTTATAAATTCGGGTTCGATTTATATCAATATTTATTAAACAAAACTAAACACTATAAAAACTGTACAATTTATATCGACTATTTATATCACACACTTCGCAATTTATATTTCCGCGCTCGATGTTTCATCTGTACTCGATCTCGTTCGGTAGTAAAACTGCCGCGATGTTCGGTCCGCAACCATTTATACACGCAAGCAATGTAAGTTCAGAACATTCGCGTAATTACCAGATACGTGCAAACATTTCCACTATCGCGCGCCTAGAAAATTCCAGAGCGCCAAAGGCGACGTCATGTCTGGAGCGTTTCCGTTACAATATCAACTACATCCCCTTCGCTTAGTTTACCCATATCCGCTACCTAGCTTTTCTTATATTGGTCAATCTTTCCACGTTCCAAACGTAACTTATTATCGGTAAATACTACAAATTCCCTGTAGGTCGCACTGATGTATCCATAGGTTTGGATTGTAGAAATACGATAAAAGAAAAGCTTCTTTGCAAACCTGGATCTGATTGCGATTTTTATAATTACAGTCATAATTGTCTCTAATTAAGACGTGACCATCACTATATTGTACATTCAGAGAGTCGAATTAAGCATTGTTCAGAGTTGTAAAGATAAAACAGCTAGGGCCGCTCCATAGTGATACAAGCTCATTTATTACAGATAACGGGGTACGATGAGACAGGTCGTAACGAAGGAAGTGAGCATATCGCATCCCGAGGGATGGAATTAAAAGTAGAAATGGTTAAGTTTGGTACAATAAAATGGACAGACATTTTTCTTTAAGACGGCGTAAATACAGAAAACGTTGGGCGGAAAAATGCAAAGACTACATCAGAAATTTTCTCGCTTTCATGTTCAGCAACATCGGGATCATTGGATTAGTGGTATGTCTCTTCCTTAACTTGTTCTCGTGTTAAAATTTTTTACTTTCAGGTCGGCTACACGGTCGCCGGTGCGTTTATTTTTATTCACATTGAAGGCGACCAGGAGGATATACTTCGGCGTACAATTTCGCAACAGCGCAACATAAAGGCTGACACAATATGGAACATAACAAATTTTACGAATATCTTTCCGGAGAACGAGAGGCTGTGGAGGACGAGCGTTATGAGGGAGCTTGAAGAGTATCAGGTTGCTATAATTGATGCCGTGAAGCACGGCTTTGACGGATGTGATACGATAGGAACTAATACGCTGTGGAGCTTTCCAGGAGCTTTCCTTTATTCCCTTACTGTGATTACTACAATAGGTAAGTGCCTTTCGCATACTATTTTCGACAGAAATTGAGATTCCGTCGCTGTAAATCTCATTGTTTTCGCGACCTTAGAGCTTTGGGGGGCTTTTGGCGTTTGCCACTGAATTTGAGACGGGGTTTAATTGTACGCCTATGTCGACTAATGAGGTCTTTCGGGCCAGATCACCAAATCGTGCACAGTAACAATATGTAAACCGGTGAATTATTTCGCTTACGTTTGTCGGCCGGCTTTTGTTCGTTGCCACGTTACACCTACGATTCGAATGAACGTTGCCCGCAAATTGTGCTCATTTGCGCTGGAACCTACTAATGGACGCGATCGAGCTACAGGATCACATTCATAATTAAATTCGGTTCAATCCGGTTTTTGCTGTGGCGCGTATCAAACGAATCGATGGCCGAGATTCGCTGGATTAAGCCGAGGTTTGCAATTTGGGGGCGAGAACTATTTCATCGCCTGCTGTTTCGTCGGAGCGCAAATTGTATCTCGTGTTACATTAGAGATTTGGACGGGTTATGTCAAACTCATACGGCTGAGAAATGAGGAAAGTCAGCTTGCTTTCTTCTCATAGCCGAGCCGTACGAGTTTGTCGACATTCAAATAACACAGTGACGCGGATTTGCGTGATTAGTTAACTTCCGCACAAATTTCCAATGACGGAAATGGAATACGTCCGAAGCACGAACGATGGGATGCGCTAGATTTTTTTTCTAGAAAATTAGGTTGGCAAGTTATAACTTGGAGTTTAACGACTGTCAGAAACAATGCTTAATTTAACTCCGCACTCGTGTATGCCGGATGAAATTGTCTTTCGCCCACACAATGCGTAATCGTAACAGACCGAAATACGTTTGGTTTACATGGAATGTCATCTACGCGGCTCGTTTATCAGCCTCTTTGTTTGCCGGATAACACGAGTTCTAGTATATACGTTAGTAGGGTTCGGGAAAATTGACAGGCGTTCCCGTTGGAAAATTCACTAACGTCAGACCATTATCAGTGTCACATCTCTCCTGATATACCCGACACGTTCATCGTGCGATTCTATTATTTTTATTATACGCCGCCGTTCGGTTTATGGATTATAATTTACGTGCGCGATAAGGACGTCAATTTTCGGAAGAGGTCGATTTAATCCGCTCGGTTCTCTTTCGGAAAAGGGATATCTCTCGCCGCGGTAAATCCGTTCGTCTGCTTTCTTTAGGTTACGTTTGTTGGCAAGAGGATTAAGTGCATCGTGAGGTTCACAAATGCTCAATAACGAGGTCACGTCGATAAGGAAAGCTACTCCCGCCGATGCATTGACTGAACCAATTTGGGGGATTTGTTTTAAACCGCAGTACATGAAAATGTGTAGTTAAAACAGGGATTTTTATTCACTGGTAACAGAAGGCAGGATATTCGGGTTCCTTTTCCCTTCAAACATATTCTTTGTCTTGACGTAAATGAATGTCTTTTTTGTAAGTAAATGCAAAAAACATCCCGTTGGTCATCCCATCATTTAAACAACTTTTTCAATTTTCTTTCGTAGGTAAATACTAAAAATATCCCGTTGGCCACCCCGTCACTTGCAGTAGGTCTCGTGTGCAGAATCACGATAAAAAGTATTTTCGACCAGTTCCTTCCTTTTTTGCTGATCTGTATCTGCATAAATTATTTGCTAGTAACCACTAAAGAGCAAAGTGTACTTCGAAAGCTTCACAATCGGCAGTAGTCGAGTTGCCCACTTAAGGCCCAAACGTAAAACAAGGCTGTCTTTCTTTTTAGTCATGGTCCAAACATCAGATCATCAATCTCCTATATTGTATAGGTTGGTAAACAAATTCTGCAAATATCCCGTAGGACATCCTAAGTTTCTGGTAGGATTCGACTGTCTTTTTAGCCGAACATGTGCATTTAATTGCCGTCCATAGCCAAGAATGCTTGTTTTAATATCCTGGAGAACAGACAATTTACATATGAACACTCAGAATTATATTGAACTAGCAGTTTGCTAAAAATAAACTGCTCCTTTTCAATTGACGAGAATTTTATTTTATTCTAGACGTTACAAGCGTGTTCCAGATGAAAGAGAGAATAAGAGCAAAGAGAATGCGCAGCGCTTGCAAGCATAATCACTTTAAATGGTTGTGGTTATTGTTCCTCGTGCAGTTCTAATTTGCAATTGAGCTAATTATTCGAGTAATTAGACTCTTTTCTCGTAATATACACGTCGCTATAAAAAAAAGAGCATTTCGCCCACTGGCAGCCATTAGTCAATTAATAACAAAAATATCTCAGTAAACGAACCCCATTCGATGTCTCTCGCGCGCTATAAATAAATTTCTTTTACAAAGGCGGTTACCCTAACATTGTTCGCTATACAAAAGAGCATTATGAAACGGAAAGACAAACAGAGGGTGTGTAATAAAAAGAAATTACAACTAAATTAAATTTTCTCGAATGCGGATGCTAATGCTCTACAATGTAACGTACAGAAGTAGATTAAGCTTTATGCCACTAGCAGTTTTTTTCCTGTCAACAAAGTTACCTTTTTTTACGTTTTATTTACATATGGAGTTAAATAACTACTTAAATTTTACTAGCGTGGAGATTGCATTTGTGGTGCTGTGCCATTTGCGTCAGTCTCTTCGTGTGATACATTAAGCGTTTGTTATTTATGGTGCCCTTCTGTTGTGTTGTACGTCAGGGTTTTTGTTACTTTAATTAGACGGACAGTTCTAGTGGAAAGCTTAGCTTACAGTCCAGATGCTCTGACTCCCTTTTCTTGAATTTTGACAATGACGCTAGGGTTGAAATGCACCGTTTAACGGGGAACTAATCGCCTTTTGCACTTTTACTTTTCCTTTGCTTACTCTTTTAATGTTGACTGTCTTAATTCCAAAAGTGGGGACTGTTTTTTAAGGATCGCATTCTCTATATTCAAAGATAGGAAACATTTCTCTTCGGTTATCGATTTCGAATCACTAATTCATCATGTTTTTGAATAACCATTTCAAAGAATTATAGACAATGCAGACCAATGGATCAGAATGTAATCAGTTTGTCCCATAACCATTACTGAAAACAGAATTGGAAAATACGAAACCGTTCGCTAGTTACGATGTACACGGACGGACGGACGGGCAGAAACTCCAAAATCGTCAACGAGCTGGGACGCTCGTTAATAAATATGCTTCTTTCGCGTTTTTCGTAAGTAAATACTGAAAATATCCCGTTGGTCACCCCATTATATACAGTAGGTTTCGGGAAGCGCAGCAAGAACATGTAAGTAATTTCACAAGTGATGTTGGTATCTCGTGAAATAATTTCACTGGAATCTGCCGGTGAGGTAGAAACTCATCTATGACGTACGATGGCGATGGAATTTTTCCAATGAATTTTCTTTGCGCAATATTAGAAAATCCAAAATTCTGCGGTTTCCACTCAGGAATATTGACGTAGAAAGGAACAACCTGGTAGGTAATAATGAAGAAGATAGTAAGCCAGAAGTAAGAAACCTAAAAACCATTGTTAAAGGTCAAAAGTAATGCGTAATTTTTGTTACATACCCAAGACGGCCTTAAAACTTGTAAAATATATCCGCAACAGCGTCAGCGAAGTGTTAAAAGCGAAAAAACAAGTAAGAAACCTCACTAAACTTATACAACCATACTAAATCCCAAAAGGCATACAACAATGTCGATTAACTACTATGGCGTGTACGTTATAAGTAATCATTGAATATCGTTTTGTACAAACAAGTGCGTCGCAGAAAAGAATTAAAGAGAACTCTGCACGACCTCGGGTGGCTAAACAAAAAACTATTGTAACATGAAATCTATAACAGCCAAAAGAACTAAAGTAGTGAGAAATCTACTACAGAAATCAGGAATATCAATCGGTAACAAAATAACGTTACAGATTACGTAACAGAAGGCGGAATAACCAGCAAGTTGTTTAAAGGTTGGTCTTCTCTTCCAACAGATTCTGCGCTCCCCGGATTAAGCTCAGCGAACGAAATTTTAGACTTGCTGAAGGTTTTTGAAATCAACAGGTACTTTCAGGGATTTTCCGTAGGTAAATACTGTAACTATCCCGTTGGTCACCCTGTCAACTACAGTAGGTTTTGAGTCCAGAAACGTTTTTTCGAGATACATACAAATTTTACACCAGCGCTACCAATCACTTTGTATTTTACGCTTTCTGATTGAGATTATTTAAATACCTATACCGATAACAATAATTATACAAATAATTAAAATTGGAGCACCATATTAACAGAAAAAGAAGACCCTTATCTAGAATAATACTCTAAAATACAATCGGAAAAAGATCAAAAGAAACAAACACATTCAGGAAAATAGTGAGTGGGGTAAGAAGTACAACAGGAATAGCACGAAGGTGGAGGGGATTCACAAAACAGAAGAGGATCAAGAAACGCAACAAAAGAAGCTTAAGGTGCAAGGAGAACAGGAATAATCCCCAAACTTAGGAGATAAAAGCAAACATGATCTAAAAACATGATTAAAAGAATCAAGGAGCTCATAAAAACAATCGCTGATCCGTAAATACGAGAACATGAGGAAGATACAATAAAATACATGAAGAAAGAGGTAAGAATAAGATCAAGAGGAATAATAAAAGCCAACGGAAAATGAGGAAAATACATTATGAACAACGAGAAGGGTAACAAGAGATACAAAGAGAACAGGAGGAATACCAGGAGCAATGAGATCAAGTGAATACAACAGATTCAAGAAGGTCCAATGACACGACAAAATTAATACAGGGGCAAAGAGAATAAGAGAAACAAAGAAACGCGAGGAGGCCAGGGATCTAAGATCCCAGAACCAGAAACTGCAAGAGGAAGCAAGGCACACTATAAGAGCCATCAGAGAAAGATTTATTTTTTTAATTTATTTTGATTATATTATTTATTTTATTTATTTTATTTATTTTATTTATTTTATTTATTTTATTTATTTTATTTATTTTATTTATTTTATTTATTTTATTTATTTTATTTATTTTATTTATTTTATTTACTATCCATCTCTTGTTCTGGGCCCTCGACAGGCTTGCGCCCAATTACAGCAAAGCTAAGAAGAACATCCAGGAAGATAAACAAGCGTATAGATTACATGAAATACACCAAGGACAAGGAATGTATGAAAATAAGTGAAAAAATGGGCAAGAGGAGAAAGAGGACCATAGCTGAAAGCAGGAATAGAAGAAGGGAAAAAGAAAATATGGAAAGACATACAAAAGCAAAAAGATCAAAGAGATGCCGGATCTAGGAAAAACCAAAGATAAAAAGGAGATACATAAAGGCACATGAGGTACAAGAGAAACAAAGAGGGCGGAGAGGAACAATTACGGGCAGGAAGAACAGCATTAGAACGGGTTAACAGGTCTAATGTGTTTAAGAAGATTAAAGTACAAGAAGCTACACAAGTGAATTTTGTAGAGCGATATCGTGGCGCCATCAAGTCGCCGGCGATAAGGAATGAAAGATTCGAGAGTTTTTGTTTGTTGCAGTCTCAACATCGATGCCGAAGTAATAAATAGTGAAATTCGCGCTCAATGTAATAAATCAATCTATTAAGGGCGGTTTTTAATTATATTTTGGCTTTACAGTGTTGGTCCGTGTGAACATAATTTTATATAAATAAATCACCTAACTATGCAAAACATTTACATTGTCTTCTCTTTCGGAACTTTACTTTGCGTTCCGGCGAATATTAAACTTTCGTGTTGGCCTTTTTTATAATTAAAATTTATTAAAACCTCAATTAGTCACCCTCGCACATGAGTTGCCATTTTTCCACGATGCGCGCAATCTAAATGATAACAATAGAGACGGAAATCGTCCTCTATTTAATGTGCGAGTTTAAACGTAACTTGATTATAAGGCGAAATGGGAGACGGGCGCCTTTCTCATTCCGAAATGGTGGAGGGGAAACGTCGCTGCACTTAAAGGTAACGCAATTACAGTCGGAATGCGATTAAGTTTTTGCGCGAACGTAAAAAGGATTGCAGGCACCGCGTTCGTTTTGAGACTAGCGCATCTACAGGGTGATCTACCGGCAACCAAAGAAGCCTTATGTATACGTAACGCTACGTTGCGCCTTACGGCGCTATTTTACGTCGTAATGTTACTTTTACGTAGCATTACATAACGTAACGCGCCGTGACGATACGTGCCATATCGTAAGACGCAACGTAGAGCAACGTAATGGAACGTACCGTAACAGAGGTTTGTTGAATTAGTGCAATACGTCCCTTTTTATTAAAAAGTCGCTTCACAAACACCTTGACGTAGGCATAAAGTTACAATTAGCAGCCGCGACAAATAGAGTCACATTCCTACTTTACTTCCCCGATAAATACCTACCTCGTTATTTTCTCGAAGTCGGCGAACTATGAAATGAGCGATTTAGTTTCTTATAATTCGCTTCAAAGGGCAATGCGAGAACGTGTCAAATAGGAATTTCCACGTGCGCGCTAAAAGAGTCGTCAACAAAGGCCGCAACGTTTGTGTGTAATTTGAGTTTCTTTTTCCGCTTTTACGTCGCGGTTCTAGAAACTGTGAACGCAAATGTTTAGAAAACCTAATTTCAATTAAATGTGCTACACGCCCAATACCTTCATTTGCATCTTAGTGGATCTTTCTTGATCATCCTTTTTTATCCCTGTGTATCTCCGTCTGTCAATATATTCTTTAGTGGGAATTTTAGTGGCCCAGTTCGGTCTTAAAATATTACCTTTGAACTAACAGGTGGCAACCTCTCCGAGCTCAGAAGGGCGCTTTTTGCCAATAATCTGCAATCAGATAAAAATACAACAAAAAACAAGAACGGGCTAATGATGGCGTGGCATATAAAGTGCGAAAATGAACCGAACATTTACCAGGTCGGGTAACTCGAATACTGAAACCCCGTAACTAACATTCCATGGAAGCAATAATTCGATAAGGAGCAGAAACAAAATTTTGAGTTGACACGAGTTGTCGGTACAAACGGCACATGATGCCCTCCAATTCGAAACTCAAAATGGTGGTTCCATGTAAAAATGCAAGGTCGTCTAAATTTTGCGTATTTATCAAAATGTAGGTAGTAATTTTTGGGTGGATAACGACGTAGGTCACGTATTCGATGAAGTAAGTCTCTAAAAAAGAGCCGACTCAAATCCCTTTTCAGGTAGACATAAGACAAGAAAAGTGATGTAAATTTAAAAGATTCAGAAGAGATTCTGAAGAGATTCGGAAAAGATTTTGAAAAGATTCTGAAGATTCTGAAGACATTCTGAAGAGATTCTGAAGAGATTCGGAAAAGATTCTGAAAAGATTTTGAAAAGATTCTGAAGATTTTGAAGAGATTCAAAGACATTTTGAAGAGATTCTGAAGAGATTCTGAAAAGATTCTGAAGAGATTCTGAAAAGATTCTGAAGAGATTCTGAAAAGATTCTGAAGAGATTCTGAAGAGATTCTCAAGAGATTCGGAAAAGATTCTGAAGAGATTCCGGAGAGATTTCGAAGGGGTTCCAAAGAGATTCCGAAGAGATTCTGAAGATATTCTGAAGATCTTTTGAAGAGATTTGGGAGAGATTTTGAAGATACTTTTGAAGAGATTTTGTAGAGATTCCGAAGAGATTCGGAAAAGATTTTGAAGAAATTCTGAAGACATTTTGAAGAAGTTCTGAAAATAATCTGAAGATATTTTGAAGATACTTTGAAGAGATTTTGAAGAGATTCTGAAGAGTTCCTGTAGAGCTTCTGAAGGGATTCTGAAGAAATTCTGAAAAGATTCTGAAGAAATTTTGAAGGGATTTGGAAGATTTTGAAGAGATTGTGAAAAAATTCTGAAGTTTGTGGACATTTTGAAGAGATTTTGAAAAGATTTTGAAGATATTTTGAAGATTTTTTGAAAATATTTGGAAGAGATTTTCAAGAGATTTTGAAAAGAATTTGAAGAGGAATTTTGAATAATTTTGAACATATTTTGAAGATATTTTGAAAAATTCTTAAGAGATTTGAAGACATTCTGAAAAGATTATGACGAGATATTGAAGAAAATTTGAAGAGATTTTGAAGAAAATTTTGAAGAGATCCTGTAGAGTTTCTGTAAAGTTTCTGAACGGATTCTGGAGATATTTTGAAAAGATTTTGAAGATTTTGAAGAGATTCTGGACATTTTGAAGAGATTTTGAAAAGATTTTGAACATATTTTTAACATATTTGGAAGAGATTTTGAAGAGATCTTTTTGCAGTTTTATTGTCTCAGTTTTCTTGCCTGTACCATTTGTGAATCTTCTTGCATTACGTGTATTATTTACTTTTCGGTTCTGAAGAGATTCCGAAGAGATTCCGAATACATTCTGAAGAGATTTTGAAGAGTTTCTGAAGAAATTCTGAAAAGATTCTGAAGAGATTCTGAAGAGATCTTGAAGAGAATCTGAAGAATTTCTTAAGAGATTCTGAGGAGATTCCGAAGAGATTCTGAAGAGATTATGAAGAAATTCTGAAAAGATTCTGAAGAGATTCGGAAGAGATTCTGAAGAGATTCTGAAAGGATTCTGAAGAGATTCGGAAAAGATTCTGAAGATTCTGAAGAGATTCAGATGAGATTCTGAAGAGATTCTGAAGAGAATTTTAAGAGATTCTGAACACATTTTGAAGAAGTTCTGAAAATAATCTGCAGATATTTTGAGAGATTTAAAAAAAATTTTGAAAAAATTTTGAAGAGATTTTGAAGAAATTTTGGTATGGTTATGAAATGATTTTTCTTGTATTTTATGAAATCTCGGTCTGTCCTCATGCATAGTTTTCTATATTTGTGTATTTGCGAATCGTCATATATTTATTTGCCCCCCCCCCCCTTGTGTCTACCTTTTTGTATCCTTATGAAAATTAAATCTTGTATCTCCTTGTTAAGTTAAGAGCGGATATTCCCTCTTGTGCGTTATGGTCTCTTAATACAAAGTTTAGTCGAAACCAAGGTGCTAGAACATTTTTCTTGGGCAGAAAGAAAGGCCTACGTACAGATAGTCCATACATAAGAAAACAGAAATTGTTTCTGCACATTATATGCTCCAGATACAAACGTTTAGATGAAAATAAAGGGTTGGAATATTTTTATTGTGAACAATTTGTGTTCTCCTAGTAGCCAGGGAAAGGCTTCTACCAAATACTCCGTGAAATAGTAGCAGAAACAATATCTCTCTCATTATGCTCTCCTGATACAATAGTTTAAACCGAAAGGTAATTTTTTCTACCAGGAACATATCCTCGCTCAAAATATATATGCATTTCTATACCTGTTCATGGATTATGTTCTCCTGGTAGTCAGAGAAGGGATACCTACTTTTCAAACAGACATTTCTCCTGTTTGCCAAATAAATTGTACAATACGTTTATAACAGCTAATTCGTGAACTACAGATAGGAAATGAACTGGAGTCCTTGTAATAGTAATTGTGAATATGGCTCTTGGGTGGTGGATTCTTCAACTCAATTACCACCTGACTGTTCTTTTAAACAGGCGTACACTGCCCAGACGCGCTCAAAATACACTGAATATGTCAAAAACGTTGGGTTCTACTCGAACTAGACCGTCCTACCAATAATTTTTAACATTAACATTAACCAATCAAAAACACTCTGGGCCACAGACGAAACTTATTGCAGCTTTGCTTAGTTACTAGTTTACCCTTAAAAATCAACTGTGAATTAAGACCGGAATTTGGTCTTAAACTTTGGTTTTGTGATAGCAGGCCATTTCAGCAGATATGAGTACGCGTTTTCGTGGCCAATCACTCCCGAGTCCTACCACTTGGTCAGCGAGTTTTTGATAGATCGAAAAGTTCAGGTTGAATCGACGAAAAAGAAGTGAGTGGCCCCTCCACATTCTGGTAGCATAAACTGGCATGCAAAGTTTATAAAAGCTGGCTCAAAAGAAAGTCACATACACTGTTAACTACATCTTAGTCTTTATTCCAGGTTACGGAAACGTGGTGCCGCAGACCAAACTAGGAAAAGTTATAACGATAATCTACGCAATAATAGGCATGCCCCTATTCCTGCTCTACCTCTCGAACATCGGCGACATAATGGCGAGATCGTTCAAGTGGCTCTACGCGAAGATATGCCTCTGCAGGTGCTGCCCCGGGGTGGCGAAGAAGCGCGCCGAACGTCGCCGCCGCAGGGCCGAGGAGCTGAGCGTCGACTACTACGGCAACAGGAACGGATCCGAAAGTCCCGAGGTAAATTATCATCTTCTCCCCGTCGCGACGAATTCGTATAATTGAAAATCAATCGACAAGCTCAGGAGTGGGCTATTAATTTTCGGGGGGTTCGAGATTATAATCATCAGGTTGTTATTGAGTATAAGTAGGCTTTGAGTGTCAAAGGGAAACGCTTGGTAAGGCGTCGGCACGATGGGCCTATTATAAAGTTTCAAGAGCTGATCGATACCTACAACACAAGTGGCGGTTTTCCCCATTTTTTCCGAGCACGGTTATCCTCTTAAGTTAATCAATCACCTGAGAAATGAATAAACTTTGCAACCGTTGTATTAGCCCTTCCCCCGGTTTCCGCAACCCTTCTAATGTTCAATAAAAAATCTGTCAGCTAATATCATACGTTGTGACTGTGTATGATATATCATCCCCTTTCCGTACAAATAGATTTATATTTTTATATCAAGAGTGTGAAATATTATACGGAGAAAATACCATTATGGCCCTTATTTGCTTTGGTTATCAAATATAAAAGGTTTCTCTATGAAATATTTTAAGTGCGAGCGCGGCATGAAAAACGTTCATTTAACATTCATCCCCCTTCCGACTCCTGTGCATTTATGTTATAAACCAATCTGTCAGCTTTGATGTTTGGTACGATTTATTATCCCCTCACTTCCGTACTTAATATTTATTCGACAAGTCTATGCTAAAGCCGTCCAGGGGATTGTAACTTATCCCTTACGCACCATTCATAAATCTACAAACTTGCCGCTTTTAATGAACTTGTCTGAAGGAAAATTTATTTAATTCTGTCCTGTAGTATCTCCCTATTGTCTGTTCGTAATTCCTAAATGTGGACCACTACAAAATACCACAAGGACACGTTCTGGGCCATAACCATCAAATAGCACTGCAGTTTCTTCCAAAAGAAAAAAAAAATTTGCATTAGGGCCACATAATCGGACACTGAGATTCTGAGAAAACTTGTACGACGCAAAAATAACCTTTTCTAGTCTCCTGTTTTCTGTTCTCCTGATATAAACTTTTGTTTAAATTGTTGAATCCGCGGCTGAGAATTGGAAAGTTGATTGTCGCTTCTTATGAAAGATGTTCTCCTGATTCAAATTTCTCTTTTCGAGATTAGTGTATCAGGACTGCAGAGAAGAAAGAAGGTGCAAAAGTGATTCACAGGCACCTCATCAAGTTACACTGCGGCTTATTCAAAACAAAAGAAAAATTTGTGTACCTATTGGGGCAACAGAAACGGATACTGGGATTCTGACAGCATTTGTACGACGCAAAAAAAAAATTTTCCTAGTCTCCTGTTTTCTATCCTCCTGATATAAAATTTTGTGTAAATTGTTGAATCAGCAACTCAGAATTGGAAGTTTGATTGTCGCTTCTCATGAAAGATGTTCTCCTGATTCAAATTTCTCTTTTCGAGATTATTGTACCAGGACTGCACCTCTTATTGTATTATGCTCTAGGTTTAAAGCACGATCTCACGCATAATAGTATAGTGATCTCAATTTTGCCCTGAAAACGCTTGGCACCAGAATCACATAGTATTTTTAAGGGTTGCCCTATCATGACTACAAAGGCGCGAAGACTTCCTTTTTTACTTCCCGCGCATTAAATTTGACATCTCGAATCAGTGAGAGTAGAGGTTCAAAATGTATTGATAGACCCCAGAACAAGTGAAGAGGAGCTTAAACGTTGCTCATTTTCTGTGATCCTGATAGAACAATTTTCAGAAGAAATACAGAAAAGCAGACGTTGAGGAAGTACTTGTAAAACAACTTGCGATCGCCCTTTATTTTCTTTCGCCCTGATAACGTCGCTACAAAATGGAGGAGTGCCACAAGGACTGGGATTAATACTTTGCATTTAAGGCTCAATTTTAAACTTTCTGGTGTTTTATGCAATCCTGATGCAAAGATAATCAAGTGAGACATTTGTTTCACTAGTACATAATACGAGAACGGGATGTTGCAACTTTCTGAGATCCTGGTAGAATTTTTAGATGCTGGGAAACCATAATTCTTGTGTTCTATGCTCCTGATACAAAAATACCAGAGACTAATGCAAAAAATGTGTTCTTAAAAGAATCTTGAGCGTTCTCGAGCTCTGTGAACCAAATATCAGGGGACCAGGGAACCAGGGAACACAAGTGCGAAATCATTGTTAACAGTTCTCGAACGTCCTGAAATGTCTGTGATCCTTATATTACAGTTTTCAAAAGAAAGACATACGTGAGAAAGCAGTTATCAATACATTTTAAACGTCTTCCGGTTTCTGTGATACTAATACAATAATATTCAAAAGAAAAAAACAGAACAATTTTAAACATCTTACCGTTTCTGTAAACCGGATAAAACTTTTAAGAAATGCACCATAAACAAAATCGAAAAAACCCTTCTAAAACAACTTGATCGTCCTTTAGTTTCTGTGGTCCTGGTACAAAAATTTGCATTGAACATCAGAAAGGGGTGTTTAAGATACATTTTGAATTCTGTAGATTTGGTAACACATGTGCTAAAATGTTGAACATTCTGCGATCCTGAAGCGCTTTCAGTTTCTGTGATTCTGACACAACAGGAAACACAGGTAAATCATACGCGAGAATGACTTTTTAAATCAAATTGTCTGCGATCTTCAGTTTCTGCGATCCTAATAGAACAATTTTGAAGAAAACAAAGGAAACGTGCGAGAAAGTGGGTGTCAACAAATTTCTGAAAGTCCTCCAGTAATGTTGACATAACAATTTTCAAGAAGTTAGATTTTACACCGCCCTCGAGTTTCTGGGATCCCAACACAATAACATCCAAGAGAAAAGGAAAAAACGTGCTAGAAAGAGCGCGTCAAGAAATATCTAGGACGGCTTTGAGTTTCTCTGACCCTACTACTACAATTTTCACAAGATTCACGTGACAATGTATTTGTAAAACAAGGTTAAAACATCTTTCGTTTTCTGAGATCCTAATATAACAGAAACTATGCAAAACGTGCGAGAAAATCGGGTCCGTTAACTTGGCCCCCCCACTGAGAGATTTCATAGTCGTATTATTTTGAAATGAATGCGCTCATGCGCCACCGATAATAACTCTTGCGCCATTATCGTTTTTTAGAAATCCGAAAAAACATTTGGGGGGGGGGCCAAGTGAACGTAGCCCCCCCAGTACGTATTTTGTCCCTTGTAACTAGGTCACCTGACACATTTGGTTATGCGCTCAATTGCGCCACTTGAATTAAAGCTAGCGCCATTACGGTTAAGCCGTGACAAATTTTCAAAAAGTGGGGGGCCAACTTAACGTTTTTAAAAGTTACTTTTTTTTAACATCTTTTCATACGAAATTGTACTCTCAGGTATGCGCTGAAATGCGCCGTAAAAAGATATCTTTGCGCCATTATTGTTTTTTGGTTATCCTTAAATATATTTGGGGGGGGGGCCAAGTGAACGGAATCCCCCATAACGCATTTTGCTACCGGTATTTGTGCCACTTGATACATCTGGTTATGAGCTCAATTGCGCCACTTGAATTAAAGCTAGCGCCATTGTCATAAAAAAATTTTAAAAAGTGGAGGGTCTAACTTAGCGTTTTCAAAAGTTATTTCCGGAAGTGCGTCCATTTTGAAAATATTTTACATCGATTCGGCCTTCGGAGTAACTCCTAAATACAAATTTTTAAAAACCTACCTACTATTTTACTTTCTCAGAATCGTTTAACTAAAGCTCCCAAAAAAACACCCTGTATAGTGTTTCTGAAACACTATAATGTTTACGGCGCATTTTAGCGCATGATGAAAGGTACGATGTAGTAGAAAAAACATGTTAAAAAACGTAACTTTTGAAAACGTTAAGTTAGCCCCCCCCCTTTTTAAAATTTTTTTATGGCTTAACCGTAATGGCGCTAGCTTTAATTCAAGTGGCGCAATTGAGCTCATAACCAGATGTATCAAGTGGCACAAATACCGGTAGCAAAATGCGTTATGGGGGATTCCGTTCACTTGCCCCCCCCCCCAAATATATTTAAGGATAACCAAAAAACAATAATGGCGCAAAGATATCTTTTTACGGCGCATTTCAGCGCATACCTGAGAGTACAATTTTTTTGAAAACTTGTGTCTGATACAATACGTGAGAAGGTGATCAAAAAAACAAGTTTTGAACCACAGTTTCTGCGATCCTGATCCTGTTACAACAATTTTGAAAGACCAAGATAAATGCGTGAGGAAGTCCTTGTCAACAAGTTTTAAGCAGCTTTCGGTTTCTGTGATCCTGACACATTAATTTTGAAAGAAATACAGAAACATTATACGTCGTGCAAATTTTTAAGGGCCTTCAGTTTCTGTAACCTTAGCACGTCATTTTCTAAGGTAAACGCAGGAGATTAGATGTAAGTGGGTGATTGTAACACAAATTTTGAACCTACTTCGATTTCTGTGATCCTAATACAACTTACGAATACCTATACCAAGAAAAACGTGCGATAACTGCGTTAAATTTTGACAAGCTTTCGATGTCTGGGATCCTGATACAATAATTGCTGGAAAATCATACGTGAGGAGGTGTTTGCAGAAAGTTTGGAACGTAGAAGACGTAGAACGGAAGCGTAGGTCTTGAAAATGTTCATTTTTTGTGTTCCTGATAGCATAATTTTTAAGAGATGTGCACAAAAATATGGGAAAAAGAGTGTGTCAGGAATTCTCGAAAGTGTTTCTGAATGAATACCACAATTTTCAAAAGAAGCCCGTGAAAAACATGCTCAGTGAGGAAGCTCGTGAAGCAAATTTGAGCGTACGTCGCTTGCTGTGATCCTGCGATGCGTGTCAACAAATTTTGAAGGTGTTCCAGTTTCTGTGATCCTGATGCAATAATTTTCAAACGATGTACAAGAAGATCTTGCGTGAGAAAACGTGTTAGAAATTATCATTTGGTGGTACTGTAACGGTTTCCAACAGAGGGGTATGTATCAGGAGGCCACCATACGTGATAAGGTGTTGAAAACCAATTTTGAACGTTCTGCGATTTAGGTTTACACCTGTTAAGGTAGCACAATACATGGAATGATGTCCGGCAATACAATTTATTTTCGATTCTGCGCCTGCGGTCCTGATACAACGAATTTTAAACGAAAACTTTGTACCGGGTGAACGAAATAAGTGAGAAGGTATCAAACTTTGGAAATTAGAGGCCTTGTGAAAATGTGGAATTCTAGGCCTGTAACGTTAATATTAAAAGCTGAGACCTCCTAGTGTTTCTGTAATCCGAATACAGTGAAACCTGACACAGTGTCTGTCGAGAAATATTGTTCTTCCGTGCGTTTCTGTACTCCTGATCGAAATATTAACTCTAATCTGTTACAAAGGGCAAAGGAGAAGTTTGTATCAGGAGAACATAATAATCGTGCGCATGGCGCAGGGGTGGAATCCGCGTTCGAGCCTATGCTGATGCTGCTTGAGAGGGCCTCTTTCGGTACATTAGTCGTACATTTAAAATAATCTGTCTGTCTTTATCACGAACAGAAGCCAAGGTATTTACCTTCATCTTTGAATAAATACGAGACATTCAATAATCTCATTAGCAACTTCGTTGTATCGCTGGATATTGATTTACTTTGCCATTTTACGAACATTACAAACTTTAAAGCTCATTACTAAGCTCCGAAACTCAATTTACTTAGAATTTTAATCGCATTAAACCGATAAAAGCTTTTGTTGACATACGAAACGCCAATACCGAACGACGTAGGTGTTCTAGTTACTGAAAGTGAACGTGTTCCGCAGGTTAGCATTAGACGGGGACAGTTCCAGGAGACGTCAGGATCGAGCGAGGAACAATCCGAGAACGGCACCGACAATTCCGACTCGCAAACGGTGACGGTTCCCGTAACAATTTGCCTTGTGATTATGGTTGGGTGAGTAGCAAACCTGTACGGGTCGGCTATGACTTTGAGACGTTACGCAGTTACATACTCGGCGGAACGGTCCTCTTCGCGAAGTACGAGGACAAATGGACGACGCTCGACGGTTCCTATTTCTGCTTCATTTCGCTGAGCACAATCGGATTCGGCGACCTCGTGCCCGGCAAGGCGATCTACTCCGACACCAAGTTCGAGCTTAGCTCGATTCTCTGCTCGATGTACCTCATGCTGGGCATGGCACTAATCGCGATGTGCTTTAATCTGATGCAGGTGCGTCACCCGCGACACCCCATCCACTCACGCCCTTATTTTCAGGAGGAAGTCATTCACAAAATCAGAACCACAATGCGACGCATCAAAAACATATTTCGCTGCAATCGGTGACGAAATCCGCGAGTTTGGCGTACCGGGGAGGAGGTAGAAGCCGCTTGGAGACATCTGTAATTCAATTCCTAGACCGACAGGGAAAAATCCTCTAAAAGTGATAAAACGAGCCGAGGAGGGTTAAAACGGAAGGACGTCGGATTTATAAGGTGAGGTTAATGTATTGAATGGTCTCGTGCTTTTAACGTATTTGTGTTTAGACTTCGTCTTGAATCGCCCACTCGAAGTACCTTCACGGATCCTGCTATTTACATTAAATAAAGCTCTTAATGACGTAACGGTGTTTTATTTCAATATCTAGCACGGTGCTTCACAAGCAATTTTCTCTCTTGTATCAGGATCACAGAAAATTATATGCGCAATTTGTTTAGTTTTTCCGGAGAATTATTGCATCGGGCTCGCTCTTCACCGAAGCACGCTAAGATTTCTTGACTAGCACATGCTGAGCACATGTTTTTCCTAGTTTCTAGTAACAATTGTGGTATCAGGATCATGGAACAAGAAGAACGTTCGAAATTTGTTAGAAGGCGCCCTTTCACATGTTTTTCATGGTCTATTTTGAAAATTGTTGCAACAGAATATCAGGAGCGCGAGGCTTTCGGGAAGGATTTTGCTGTTATCCTAATACAACAATGATTAAAAATCGAAATTCATATCAGGAGCAAATTTTTTCACGTCGAATTTCGGTGGTGATCCTAATACAAGTTAAAAAAAATGGTGCTTTGTTTCGTATAGATTTTTCTTCGCGGTTCTGCGATCCTGATACATTCACATTTAATGGAGAAACGAGTGAGAGAAGTTTCAATTCTGACCGTCTTTCGTTGCTGTGACTCTAATACAACGGTTAGAGATGCGTATCAGGAGCAGAGAGTAGACTTACTCGAATTTCTGTGGATCTAATACAACCTTCGAAAAAACGAACGTGCACCCGCATATATGGTTCACTTTCTTGCGGTACTGTGATCCTAACAGAATTTATTCTTATGGGAGAAATTGGAGAACCTTCTACGTCATGAGCAGTATCTGCTGGAATTTTAAACCTTCCTCCGCTCTTGTGCTAATAACGTTAAAGGGAGCTTTTGTATCAGGAGAACTTTTTCCTTCGATAAACCTCTCAAACTTTTGCATTTCAATAATCCTTGCCTTTTGTAGTTTCAGTTGTCTTAATAATATAGCAAAATAACATTTTCTAAGAGAATGTATTAAGTTCACAGAAACTGAAGCACGGTCACAATTTCTTTGAGTTTCCAATAATTAACGTTGTTGGATTAGGTTTCCAAAAACACCACCAGCACCTCCTCGCGTAAGTATTTCTTTTATAAGTGGATGTATCAGGTTAACATAAAGGGAAGCACGTGCAAAATTTTTTGCACCTTTTTCCGGTATTTTTAATGAGCAACGTTGCATTAGGATCACAGGCACGGAAGAACGCTCAATTTTGATTCTCCAGCACCTATTCACGTAAGTTTTTCCTGTATTTCTATTGAAAATGGGTCTATCAGGTTCCCAGGAACTAAAACACTGGTTTGGTGAAAGTTTTCTTTTAGGTTGCATTGGTGCATTAGGACCGCGGAAACAGAAGAAGTTAAAACTCCTGTATCGGGATTACAGAAAAAGAAAGACGTTTATTATTTCTTAACAAGTACCTCCTAAACGTATGTTTTCCTGGTTGCCTTTAAAAATTATGGTATCAGGATCACGTGACTTTTGCGTGCACAAGCTGACGGCCTGATATAAGGAGGGTATAATGTACCTCTGTTCACATACAATAAATAGCTTCATGGATAGCATAATGTCACAGGATGTAGAACGGTGACTTCATTAGAACTTGTCGTGTATCTATGATCCTAATAGAAGGACTTTAAAAGCGAAACCTGTATTCCATGAAAGGCTTCCGGAAGGGATGTGACTACTGTTTGCCTTACTGTTATGGTACTACAAAAATCATTAAGAATGGAAATTCATATCAGGAGAATACAGTACCTACGTTTACTGTAACTTCAAAAGTTGTATTAGGATCACAGAAACCGAAGGGCACGCTAAATTTGTTTTACAAACAACTTCCCAGTCATAATGTTCGTGTATTTTTTGTAGTATCAATGCCAGTGAAGATCGTTTACACTCTGTCGACGCAATTTCTCGCACGTTTTTCTAGTGTCTTGCTCCAGTAGGATCGCAGAATCTGAAGGACTTTCACAATTCTTTAGGAATAGCTTCTCACATATGACTTCTGTATTTCGTTTCAAAATTTGCTGTAACAAACACTGTTCACTTAGTTTTCTTTAAAAATTGTTTTAACAGGATTGCAGAAATTTAAGGACGTTCAAAATTTCTACGAACACATCTTCACGCATGAATTTCCTGTATTTCTTTTGAAAATTTAACAAGATCACATAAATCCTAATCCCATAAGTCCTAATAGCAATTGAAAGCAAAATTTTGCAGCATACGAATCATACTGTGTGAGAAGAAATCATTCCACGAAATTGTTTACCTTCTGACGTTCCTGAGATTCTAATACAAAAATTTATAAGGGGGAAAGGGAGAGAACATAAAATGTGTGAAAAAAATATTACACATTTACACAGTTCGTATAATGCTATAATAACTATTTTACATAAGAGAATGTGTATCGGGAGAACATAGTAAGTGTCTTGACCTTGTCGCTGTTCTGTGACCCTAATAGCATTTTATTAAAATATCTTGCGTAAGAAACTATCTTATATCTGCTTCTGTTTCTGTGATGCAAATACAACGATTTCCAAGAGAAATTTGTATCAGGAGCCGTGTTTGCTCTCCTGGTACAGACGTTTGTATCAGAAGGATGTAATACGCGAACAAGGTTTCCAAAGAATGTTTTTGGATTTCTGTGCATCCATTTCTAAAAAGAGAAACGTGTATAAGGGGAACATCATTCTTGAGAAATTGAGAAAAATTTCTATGACCTTTACTGATCCAGATTCTTGGAAGAAAAATGCTAATGACGTAAAAATTGAACATTGGCAAGAGGCGGGGTCGAGTCGACCACCTTTCACTTTTCTGTGCGTCTGCCACCCTAACGCAGGAACCTTCTATGAGGAAAAGTGTTTGACACAACTGCAATTCTGTGATCCTGATACAAAAATTTTGCAGAAGAAAATTTGTGTCAGATCATAGGCCCTGAGAGGATTTTTTACAATAAATATCACATCTCGCATTCTACGTACCTCAACCGTTAAAAAAAATGTGGACCAGGAGCGCATAATACCAAAAACCTGCACAGTTTCAGCCCTTATTCGTCATGGCTGGGGAGAAAGAGATGTGAAATGGTTTCTCTAGAGTATGAAGAAACTAACGAAAGGAACGTTAAGAAGCGAAGAAGAAAATAAGGTGTGAAGAACCCGTGAAGAATAGAGAAGTGAGACAGAGAAAAGCAAAGAAAAAGAAAAAAGTAAATAAAACGTGTAAAAAATGTGTAAAAGAAAGACGCGGGAGCGAACCGTCTTCGAACTGTGAAGACGTCACCCACTACGGGAGGAAAGGGGAGTGTCAAGGAAGAAGACGTTAGCAAGAGAGAAGCATCAGGAAAGGAGGAGCTAAGGAGTGGGAATAAATGCTGTCTTCCTCCTTATATTCTTATAAGTTTTCATTTTTGCTGTTTTTGCCTGCATTTTGCCTACCTTTATCTTTAATCGCGACTATTTATTTTTTTTTCTGTGTCGTCTTATGGCTCTTTTCATTTGGTAATATTCTGTTCTTTCTTTACCTTCCTCTTAGGTTTTTTCTCTTCTTTCACGTTTTTCTTAGTTAATTTTGTTTTATCCCTAAGTTTACCTTCATTTTATCGATCTTCTGGTTCATTTTTCCCTTTGGTCATCATCCTCCATTTCTTCCATCTTCCATTCGATTTCGTCTTGGTCTTCCCCTTTACCTTCATCTGGATTGTTATCATTTATCTCCTTCTTCAACTTCTGTTACGACATTGACATCTTCGCAATCTCTTTATTAAGTCGTTCATTTATCTCTTTCTGCGACTTTCTATTTCATATGGATATTTTTAAACTTCCCATTCGTTTTCTACTGCGTCATCTTCTTTATTTTCACATTTGTCTCCTTCAGTATCGTTTTTTTCTAGTCTTTCACTACATTTTTATTTTTGTTCTCTTTCGATTTTTTTCCCTTGTTCTAGTATAGATCTTTGCCATGTTCTTGTCCCTTTTCATCCTTCGTCATCTTTTGATCATCTCTTGCGTCTGTTTCTTTATTTCTTACCCCTTCTAGGTCTGTCTTAATCATGTTCTTCGTGTAATTTGGACTTTTCTAGGTTGTCTGTTCTTTTTTTGATAGAGTGCTAATTTTTTCGCCTGCTTTTATAGTCTTATATTCGTGTTCTTCCTTACCCTATGCTTGCTCTTTTATTGGTCTTCTTTTTTCTTTTTCTGTCCTTTTTAGGACTTGTATATTGGTCTTCTTTATATTATTTTTATTCTTCGCATTGTCTTTTTATTCTTTCTCCGTCTTCTTATTCTACGTCCTTACGTTTGTTTTCTTTATTGTCTTTCTATTTTCCCTCGACGTTCTCATCTCTTTCATCGTCTTTATTTTTTCTCTTTTGTCCTAACTTTCGGGTTTATGGTGTTTCTGTTTCCGTTTTGGCCTTTTCATATCTACTTTGTTCCCTCTATTTTTTTAAATCTACTGGTTCCCTTGCGCGTCTTCTCTTTAGTTTTTTTCTATTCTTTCTTCTTCGCCTTTTTAGTCTTTTCGGTGTTATTTTGGTGTCTTTTTGCACTTTCTTCTTTGTTTACGGCAGTTTGAGATTCTAATACTCTTTTTTGTATTCTTGGGTTCTATAGCCTATATTTACTTTTTCGGTTACTTGTTCTCAATTCTATAATTCAATGACGGGAATTTTTCTGTGTCTTCTTGGTTCTCACATATTTTCTATCGTCATCTTCAACAATTCTTTGTTTTTTTGTGGCTTCATGTTTTTCTGTGGGGTCTTTTTATTTGTCTCACCTTTCTTTTATTTGGTTTACTTTCTTTGTGTTATTCGTTCTGTGTTTCATTCTATCTTTCGTTTTCCCTTTTGTTCTTCTTTCGTTTTAGCTCTGAATTTTGTACTCATAAGTTACGAGTATTCGAAGTATCGAGTATTCTTTGGGGTCCGTTAACTTGGCCCCCCCACTGAGAAATTTCATAGTCGTATTATTTTGAAATGAATGCGCTCGTTATGCGCTCATATGCGCCACCGATAATAACTCTTGCGGCATTATCGTTTTTGAGAAATCCGAAAAAACATTTGGGGGGGGGGGGGGCAAGTGAACGTAGCCCCCCCCCCGTACGTATTTTGTCCCTTGTAACTAGGTCACCTGATACATTTGGTTATGCGCTCAATTGCGCCACTTGAATTAAAGCTAGCGCCATTACGGTTAAGCCGTGACAATTTTCAAAAAGTGGGGGGGCCAACTTAACGTTTTTAAAAGTTACTTTTTTTTAACATCTTTTCATACGAAATTGTACTCTCAGGTATGCGCTGAAATGCGCCGTAAAAAGATATCTTTGCGCCATTATTGTTTTTGGTTATCCTTAAATATATTTGGGAGGGGGGGGGCAAGTGAACGGAATCCCCCATAACGCATTTTGCTACCGGTATTTGTGCCACTTGATACATCTGGTTATGAGCTCAATTGCGCCACTTGAATTAAAGCTAGCGCCATTCCGGTTAAGCCATAAAAAAATTTTAAAAAGTGGAGGGTCTAATTTAGCGTTTTCAAAAGTTATTTCCGGAAGTGCGTCCATTTTGAAAATATTTTACTTCGATTCGGCCTTCGGAGTAACTCCTAAATACAAATTTTTAAAAACCTACCTATTTTACTTTCCCAGAATCGTTTAACTAAAGTTCCCAAAAAAACACCCTGTAGAGTGTTTCTGAAACACTATAATGGCGCCAAGATTTTTGTTTACGGCGCATTTTAGCGCATGATGAAAGGTACGATGTAGTAGAAAAAAACATGTTAAAAAACGTAACTTTTGAAAACGTTAAGTTAGCCCCCCCACTTTTTAAAAATTTTTTATGGCTTAACCGTAATGGCGCTAGCTTTAATTCAAGTGGCGCAATTGAGCTCATAACCAGATGTATCAAGTGACACAAATACCGGTAGCAAAATGCGTTATGAGGGATTCCGTTCACTTGCCCCCCCCCCCCAAATATATTTAAGGATAACCAAAAAACAATAATGGCGCAAAGATATCTTTTTACGGCGCATTTCAGCGCATACCAAAGAGTACAATTTCGTATGAAAAGATGTTAAAAAAAAGCAACTTTTAAAAACGTTAAGTTGGCCCCCCCACTTTTTGAAAAATTGTCACGGCTTAACCGTAATGGCGCTAGCTTTAATTCAAGTGGCGCAATTGAGCGCATAACCAAATGTATCAGGTGACCTAGTTACAAGGGACAAAATACGTACTGGGGGGAGGGGGCTATGTTCACTTGGCCCCCCCCCCCAAATGGTTTTTCGGATTTCTAAAAAACGATAATGGCGCAAGAGTTATTATCGGTGGCGCATATGAGCGCATAACGAGCGCATTCATTTCAAAATAATACGACTATCCAATCTCTCAGTGGGGGGGGGGCCAAGTTAACGGACCCTATTCTTTGCCATCTTATTTGTCTTTTTAGTTTTTGTTTCGTGTTTTTAGATCACTTGTTTGGACTTTGCCTTGTTCATTCTTAATTCTCCTCGTATTTTGACTATTTCTTTTGTTTTTCTGTGCACTTCTCCCTTTCCCCTCTTAGGTCTTCGTCGTTCTTCATTTCATCGTATAATTTAGTCTTCTCTTTTTAGTACTATTTTTTGCTTAGCTTTCTTCTGGGTTTGTCAGGAAATGTAGCGGAGTGAATGGAGAATGCGGAGAGAGTAGAAGAAGAGGCGGTAGCATGAAGGAGGCACGAAAAACCTGTGAAGAACTAATGAGACAAGACACAAAGAGAGCCGTGAATGGGCAAGGAGTAAGCGTGAAAGGGAAGTGTTTGGAGGAACAGGAAAATGCGCGTTCATATAGTAAAGGGGTCGTGAGGAAGGCTTGATAGTGGCGTGAAAAGCTATGAAAGAAAGAGAACACATCCATTGGGATGCTGGTTTATTGGTATATGGGGGACGCCGGTCGCATACATTTCGTTGGTTCCGTTTTGTCTTAATATAAATAGCGAAGCGCAGAGAAAAAGGGCGTGTAGCAACCGTGATAGCGTTTAATGGATGGAATATCAAAATTAGTTTAAAACGTAAATAATTAGCGGTCCACTGGCTGCAGTATGAGTGTAAAGTTCGGGTAAGCAATTTCGTTTTGAACGATTTTGTTTATAAAGAAATCGCGTTTCAAAACTTTTGAGTTTTATAGACCGACTGCTCGGGGTGACCATTCAGGCGACTGAAACAGTTATGGTTCGAGGGCCCTGTTCCCACGCACCACCTTGCACAATAAAACAAGGTCACCTCTTAGTTATGCAACCGAGGAACCTCCTTCACCACGGCCACCACTCTTTCGTAGGGGATGTCTTGTTTCACATTCTTTATTCCATTGTGAGGAGTATAAATTAATATTCATTTTGAGTAATGAGAGAGGAAAAGAAGTTGAAACTTTATAGACGCGAGGGATAAAAAAATATTTGTTGTTTTCACATCGACCAAGTAAATAATGCATCAATGATTATTAACGCCTGAATTAATTCGATACGTTTTAGGCGCAGCATTTGAAAGTGTTTAATGTCCGTAAAGGAATCGGTCGTAAATTGTGTCCATGTGTTTTTTTTTTACAACACATGCTTCGACAGTGCTTTGTTCTGCCCGTTTTGATCTACGACTGCGAGTCAGTCAAATTGCCAACCCTTAGTATTGATTTACGCGTGGGGCCGTTCACTTATTTCTCCCGTTATTCAACTAAATGGGAGTTGTTAGTGAGACAATTCGCGGGAATCTAATTGTGCCTGTTTCCAAGTGGAACCCTTTTATAGTTTCGCTAACGAAATAAATGCATTTATTCTCAAAGGGAAACGTATTCCACTGGGAGATGTTAGCGAAACACCGGTCTCCTTTTTAGTTTAAAGTAAACGTTCCCCTAGATTTACTTTAACCCTTTATTGTTTATAGTAACGATTGCACGCAATCCTGTGGATTTTGGCGAAACTGAGCACCACTCACGTAATATATTATTCTCTATTGAAAATTCTAGTATTAGGGTTTCAGAAACGCCGAAGGTTGGATATTTGTTCTCCTGCACCGCCATTATTTTCTTCTGAAAAAAGAACTTCATTTTCACATTTGCCCGCTGCCCATTCACACTGCCTCCTTCATGCTAACGTCTGTTTTTTTCTCTCAACGGATATGTCTCGTCCTGACTTTCCACTTACCCTTTATGAGTACCCTCTTCCGACATTTCGTTTTCAAGGTATTTGCTTCGTCTCATCCAGTCGATTCATTGTGCATTTGAAAGTACTTTCCTCCGACAAACCGTTTTCGAAATATTCGCTGTTAAAGTTTTGACATCACAAATGCATGTATTTATTCTAGACGTCCCAATCGCTCTTTGCGATTAAGGGGTCGAGGAGGACTATGGTTGGTAGAAATTAATTCCTTTCGTTGCGACCTTTCATTAGAGTACCATGAAGGATAGAACCAGTTCCACTTCCCCCCATCCCCACCACCTCTTTTGACAAGGGATTAGAAAGAAGCGCAGCAGTTGGTAAAAAAGGGTTCCTTATGAAAGATAAAAATAATTTTTTTGCCCACCAAAAGTACAAAAAAAATACAAAGAGGAAGCCGTATAAGAACGTGAAAGGGAAAGAGAAAAAATAATGACGAGGAAAGAGGTGAGAACGTAGAGGAAAATAAGAAAGACAATAAAGATAAACAAAGATATGGACGTGGAATAAAAAAACGGAAAGGAATTCAAAGGAAAATACAAAGAAGACCAAGGAAAAATACAAATACAAGTGCTAAAAAAACAAAAAAGAGGAAAAAAAGGATACCGATAAAAGAGGAAGGATAGAGTAAAGAAGAACGCAAAACCGAAGTCGAAGAAAAACTTAGCAGATGTCATTTATTCTATCCAAAAACTTAACCTATCAAAAGGAAGGTATAAGACAACCTAGAAAAGTCCGAATTATACGAAGAACATGATGAAGACGTAAACCCAGAAGGGGAAAGAAATAAAGAAACAGACTCAAGAGGTAATCAAAAGGTGACGAAGAGAAGGACAAAAAGAAGGGTAAGAGGTGAGCGATGAACAAGGAAGAAAGTACGAAGAATACGAACGGCAAGGATAAGAGGAACAGGACAAGGACGAAGACGGATAAGAGCATGGCAAAGATCAAGAAAAAAAGAAAGCGAAAGCGAATAAGAAGAAAATTGTAGTAAAAGACATGAGAAAACGATCTTGATGGAGAGAAAGGTGAAAATAAAGAAGATGGCACGGCAGAACAGGAATGGAACGTTTAAAAAGAACCCTCTGAGACAGAAAGAGGTAAATTAAAGATTGCGAACATGTCATAGTCGTAAGAGAAGATAAAACAAATCCAACCAACGGGAGGGAATGAACTAAAAGAACAAGAAAATGAAAAACTTTATAACAAAAGAAAATTACTAATAAACCAAAGCAGACGACTTTTTTTTCGATCACCTTCCCCGCACCCCTTAGGTCCTGTTATTTAACGGCTCTGTTGTACAAAACTTGTTCCTTGAAACACCGTGTTTTATCATTCATCTCTTAGCGCCTCCCTTCATGACGCTCTCCCGTTCATCCCATTCCCGCTTCTCCTGATACAACCCCTTACTTTGCGCGTATTTCTTAGAGGGCTATTGGGAACATTTCCTACACTCCTTCTTCGTGCCTCCCTCATACTAACGTTTTTGACACTATGGTACTCGGATGACCTTCACAATTTCTGGGGTTAGTGCCCTCGGATGGCCTTGAGAATTTATGGGATCAATGACATCGGAAGACATTGGACACGTAATTTGACACCAAATCAAAACGGTATCAACGAATTCGCATGTCCTTGAAAGTTTAGGGATCAATGGTCTCGAATGACCTTGGAAATGTACTTTGCTACTCCAAAAAAATGGAACCAATGTCCTCGGATGACCAAAATTCGGATGGCCTTGAGAATTTATGGGATCAATGACATCGGAAGACATTGGACACGTAATTTGACACCAAATCAAAACGGTATCAACGAATTCGCATGTCCTTGAAAGTTTAGGGATCAATGGTCTCGAATGACCTTGGAAATGTACTTTGCTACTCCAAAAAAATGGAACCAATGTCCTCGGATGACCAAAATTTATAGGGTCAATGACCTCGGATAACATTGAACATGTATTTTGACACCCCAAAAAATGAGGGGACAATGACCTCGGATGACCTTCACAATTTATGGGGTCAATTCTTCGGATGGCTTTGAG
This sequence comes from Photinus pyralis, assembly GCF_008802855.1. Lineage (NCBI taxonomy): Eukaryota > Metazoa > Arthropoda > Insecta > Coleoptera > Lampyridae > Photinus > Photinus pyralis. The sequence continues at coordinate 18,868,177 of NW_022170250.1, forward strand.
AATTTATGGCGTCAATGACTCCGGATTACATTGGAAATGTAATTTGACACCAAAACGGTATCAACGACTTCGCATGACCTTGAAAATTTAAGGGATCAATGGTCTCGAATGACCTTTGAAATATAAAAAGATGGGGCCAATGTCCTCGGATAACCTTAAAAATGTATGTGATCAATGACCTCGGGTAAAATTGAAAATGTAATTTGACTCCCCAAAAAATAGAGCCAATGACCTCGGATGCTATTGAAAATGTAATGAGACCCCAAAAATTGTGTCAATGTCCTCGGATCACAAAGAGGGGTCAATGACCTAGGGTGACCTTGAAAATTTATAGGGTCATTAAGGAAAATGCGGGCCATCGAATAACAAAAAGGAGACCGAAGGAAAGGATGAAAAGGAGAACGAAAGGAATAACAAAGAGATGAAGAAATGGAGAACCAATAGAGAAAAGGGAAATGAGAATTATGAACAATTTAAACACCGTTCCATGAAGCTACAATTCAAGTTCAATTTGAATTGAGGTTGAAAGGGATAGCAAAGAAGACGGCAACACAGAATAGGAAGAAGGTGTCGAAGAAGAAGACGAAAACGTAAAGACGGAAAAAACAGAATATGTAATAATTAAGCCTAGGGAATGCAATCCCGCGGCAAAATCTCATTCCCGGTATTTGCGGGATTGTTAGATGTTAATCCCGGGTATCCCGGTATTTGCGGAATCCCGCAAAACTTTAAATAAATTGCCAAATAAGCAATTCTGTGCGGTTAACTTCTGTATTAAAATAAATCGCTAATTACACAATGTTTAACAAAAAAGAACCTTCAGCCTAACTTAGAGCTAAAAAAAACCTCACCTGTAAGGCTCAAAAAGGTGAACTTCTAAAGTGCCTCAAAAATCATAGTACATTTTAACGAAAAAAGTTTAACAATTATTTAAAAAAGAACTTCTCCGTTATGCGTTTCATTAACAAAGTAAACAGAGTCGTCCCTTTGGTCGACAAATTCCTCAGTCCCGCAAATCCCGCGGGATCCCGCTCTATTTATGTGCGGGATTAATCCCACAAAAATGCCGCGAGATCCCGGTATTTCGGGATCCCGCGATCCCGGTATTGCATTCCCTAAAATTAAGCCCAACACGAAAAATTAAGAAACAAAGGCAATGAAGAGATTAAGGAAAAATATGTTGAGACGATACAAAAGGGAAAGAATATAAAGATAAAGTGAAGAAAGAAGCGAATAAAGTGATTAAAGTAAGGACTTAGGAGAACATGTGGAGGAAGCGCAGTGCAGGAAAACAAAAAAAAAGGCGTCGAAAGGAGGGCAAACGAAGAATTCAAGAACAAAGCTGAGAAGGAAGCAAATCTGAACGAACAGCAAAGGTGTAGAAGAAGTGGAAGAGGGAGTATATTAAGAAAAGAAAAAGAAAGAAATCAATGGGATGAATAAAATCACGAAGAAGAAAACGAGTGGGCGTAGAAGAATAAGAATAGGAAAACAATGAAAAGAACCATTAAGAAGATGGCGTAAAGAACTAAGAAAAATCTTCCCACCCCACATTATCTTCGCACCTGCATAAGAGGGAGAAAATTTGAACAAATAGTAGGAAGCTTGAGGGAGGTAGGCACTCAGATGGTAGGTTTGGAAATAAAGTAAAAGTTACAGTAAAAACAAAAGATGCCGTTTCTCTATTGGTTTAAAGGAGACGGCGGTCTCCGAATTTGCGTTGGTTCCCTTTTGTTTTATATAAATATAAAAACGCGAGGCGAACCGGGGAGAGTCTTTGAAAGTACACACTTCGGCCTCACGAATTTAATAGACGCGAGGTAGATCGATACCCCCATTGAAACTATACACTTCTGCCGCGTTTTTTATAGTTACAAAAGCGCCACGATAAATAAATACATTGAACGAGCAATTTGTTCTGCATTATTAGATTAATTGCAAGTTCAAAATTGAAGGTGAAAGCAATTCCATTGCAGTGCATAGAAAATCCCTTTACTTTAAACCAGTAGTGCAGTGTTCATTTTCCCAATTAAAATACGCTCTAATAAATAGCGCGAAACCCTCAAAAGCTCCACAATCGAAAGTGGCTCAAGTGGAGTGGGTCACTAATCGCTTCAGTCACATTTTAATGAATAAAAATAGAAATTTTGGGGACAACGCTTCCGCTCATTAAACGAAAATATGTAAAGGCACTCGCCGAACTTTTTGTATCATTAAAAGGGCTTAAAATTAACAAGCCTATTACGATGATTAATGTTTCGTGAGCGTTTGCGTTTTTTCTAAACATTTTTCAAGACCGCCTCCCCCGCCGCGCCGGACACGAAATCGATTAAATAATAAATTTCGGCGTATCGTTAATTTTCCGGCCGAGATGAGCGTCGGTGGCGTATGTCGCGTGTACCGGCGACATCGCGACGCACGGTGCGTCGGGAGATAAACGTAAGTAATGCGAGCGTAAATTTTTCCGAGCTCTCTGATATCTCGGCTACGTTAAGCAATTGGAAAGTTCGGAGTTTAATGGAATTAGAATACATTATGGCCGTATTATACAGATTCGATGTTGTCGAAGCAATAAAGGGGCTTAATGTACTGCCAACTGCAGTTGCATAGTTTGAATATGCGCTTAAACTTTCGCAAATTTGTTGGAAACTCCGAATTGCGGTTTATATTTAAAGTTTTTCTGCTTTAGCTTCTAGCTTTTTGTTCCATTATAATACGGTTTTTCACCAATAACCTTTCACGTGCCGAGGCGATCTTAACGTATAAGTCGGAACGAAACCTTCACGGCAAACAAACGTGGTTTCCTGTAGTCCTAGACCGAATGCCCTTAAAAACTTTCCAGGCTAACCCCTTCCTAGTTTTTCACTAATTAATTAACGCTTTTATCCATATGAGGTCTAATCATTCAGTTAACCATATTTCTTTAAAAGCCAATCAGAATTGCTAGAGTAACCCCCCCCCCCCCTAGCATACCAAAACTTTATTTACATGAGTATACCAATGGTGTAAATGAGATAAACATAGCGTGAAAAGTGCAAAAAAAACCTTTGAGTAACGAATGAAGAATGGGTCCACGAGCCGATATTGACCAACGGACGAATCTTACGCCAAATGGTTCTTTTACTTAAATTTTCCAAGGCTTCTTGCGGAAAATTTGACGTGGTTTTCCCATTGGCAATTTCACTCTTTATGCCCGAAAGAACTAGTATTTCGGACCACGTATTGGACGCTCTGGTGGTCTAAAACCGAATACCTTACTACTATCTCTTCGGAACGCGTCCCTACCCTTGCAATTTTTCTAACTCCACCCACAAAATGGCTCTAATCGGTTGAATAGGCCATTTTGAATCAACCAATTGATTATTTGGACCACCAATCAAAACTCACCGCCGCGCCGTTTCAAAAACTACAACTTAGAGCTTCTCACGATGCTCTTTGATTACATCATTAGTAAGCCTGATATATCTGTGTTGTCACGTAAAGCACAATATGATTGTATTGTAGTCCGTCAGACTGGTTCCGATTACTTTCCCACGCGATTAATCGATCACGACGCACCCAGAAACTAATGACTCGTAAACTATTGAGAAACTATTGACTTTAAAGCTTTGAAGATAACAACATTTTAGAATACCTAACCATTTCTCTAAGGCTTCCATCAGAAAAGAGCCTTCTCTTCACTTCATTTTCTCTTCTATGGAGAGGTACGGAGTATACTCCCAAGTGATGGAATATTGTTCCTCCCATACTCTTTTATTACTTCGCCTCCCGGCAGCCACGTCTACTGCTGCCCTCTATTGTTTCCACTACCTCCTCCCATCTTCATTTTATTTTCCTCTTTCCGTCAGCTTCCTGTGATTGTTTACCGTCTTCTTCGTCCCTTTTCTGAGTTTACGTTAACGTTACGTTAACGTATAAAATCGGACGAAACCTTCACCGGCAAACAACGTGGTTTCCTTTTTGTAAGTCTAGAGCCGAATGCCCTAAAAACTTCCCAGCGGTCTAACCCTTCAGTTTTTCAGTAATTACATTGACGCCTAATGTACGCCAAATGGTTCTTTTTACTTAAACTTATCCAAGACTTCTTGCGCATTGAAAATTGACCGTGGTTTTCCCACTTGGCAATTTCACTCTTTATGCCCCGAAATAACTAGTATATAAATAACACGTATTTGACGCTCTTGTGGTCCAAAAACGAATACCTTACTACTTATCTCTTCGGAACGCGTCCCCACCCTTGCAATTGTCTAACCCCACCCACAAAATGGCTCCAATCGAGTTTGAATAGGCCATTTAAATCAACCAATTGTGATTATTTGGACCACCAATCAAACTCACCGCCGTGCGTTCAAAACTACAACTTAGAGCTTCTCACGATTTTGCTCTTTGATTCATTCATTAGTAAAGCCTATATATCTGTGTTGTCACGTAAAGCACAATAATGATGTTATTGTAGTCCGTCAGGACTGTTCCATACTTCCCACGCGATTAATCGATCACGACGCACTCCAGAAACCTAATGACTCGTAAACTATGAGAAACTATTGACTTTTAAAGCTTTGAAGATAACAACATTTAGAATAACCATTCTTCTAGGCTTCCATCAGAAAAGCCTTCTTCTTCACTTCATTTTCTCTTTCTATGAGAGGTACGGATTACTCCAAGTGAATGAATATTGTGCCTCCCATACTCTTTATTACTTCGCTCCGGCACAGGTCTTACGCTGCCCCTCTATTGTTTCCCACTACCTCCTTCCATCTTCATTTTATTTTTCCTCTTTCCATCAGTTCGCTGTGATTGTTTACCCCGCTTCTCTTCGTCCGTTTTCTTAGTTTTACGTTAACGTTACGTAACGTATAAATCGCGAACGAAACCTTCACGGCAGAACAAAGAACGTGTTTCCTTTGTAGCCTAGACCGAATGCCCTTTAAAAACTTCCCAGGTTAACCCCTTTCCTAGTTTTTTCAGTAATTAATTGACGCCTTAATCTTACGCCAAATGGTTCTTTTACTTAAATTTTCCAAGGCTTCTTGCGGAAAATTTGACGTGGTTTTCCCATTGGCAATTTCACTCTTTATGCCCGAAAGAACTAGTATTTCGGACCACGTATTGGACGCTCTGGTGGTCTAAAACCGAATACCTTACTACTATCTCTTCGGAACGCGTCCCTACCCTTGCAATTTTTCTAACTCCACCCACAAAATGGCTCTAATCGGTTGAATAGGCCATTTTGAATCAACCAATTGATTATTTGGACCACCAATCAAAACTCACCGCCGCGCCGTTTCAAAAACTACAACTTAGAGCTTCTCACGATGCTCTTTGATTACATCATTAGTAAGCCTGATATATCTGTGTTGTCACGTAAAGCACAATATGATTGTATTGTAGTCCGTCAGACTGGTTCCGATTACTTTCCCACGCGATTAATCGATCACGACGCACCCAGAAACTAATGACTCGTAAACTATTGAGAAACTATTGACTTTAAAGCTTTGAAGATAACAACATTTTAGAATACCTAACCATTTCTCTAAGGCTTCCATCAGAAAAGAGCCTTCTCTTCACTTCATTTTCTCTTCTATGGAGAGGTACGGAGTATACTCCCAAGTGATGGAATATTGTTCCTCCCATACTCTTTTATTACTTCGCCTCCCGGCAGCCACGTCTACTGCTGCCCTCTATTGTTTCCACTACCTCCTCCCATCTTCATTTTATTTTCCTCTTTCCGTCAGCTTCCTGTGATTGTTTACCGTCTTCTTCGTCCCTTTTCTGAGTTTACTTCCTCTTTCGATTCATCTTACCCATTATTGCTTCCTCTTCCGTTCATTGCTAAAAAAAGACGCACGTATCATTTTTATTGTGGTATCCATTATCTAAACTTATAAAATTTCCAATCTGTTCTTCTCACCCTTCCTCCTTTACCTTCTTCATCAAGAAAATGATGCGGCTGGCTCTAAAATAATCTCTAATGCAATTAGCAATTTACAAAAATTTTTCAATAAAACTTTACGCAATTTCTTAAAAAGAACCGATCGTAATTCTTTATACAAATCAAAAAATTTACGTTGTCTTAATTGTAGCGTTTCCTGAAATCGATGGTTTCCCTATGGTACAAATAGGTACGAAAGGAATGACACCGTAACGCCGGACAATGTGGAACGAAACCTGGATCTACGAAAGGAGCACTGTCGAAAATTTCTGTATATTGTTTCGAATACCTCTGTTTCTGGAATCATAATCATTGAATATGTTTATTTTTAAAAGACGCTGTATACAGTAATTCCGGGCTAAGCATTTGCACGGTTTTTTCGAACACGAGTCTTTCTCTTCCTCCGATTTTGACGCATTTAAAATAACTAATCGAAAAAGCCACGCTATAGCTCAGTCCGGAATTAATGTACGACGCCTTTTAAAATTTAATGATAACGTGTACCGTACGGAATCTAAATTAGTAAAACGTTTCGTGAACATATTCATAAAGGACTATGAAGCTACAAAAACAGGTACCTATTGGGAGCAATATACAGAAAATTGCAACAGATTCCAGAAAACGCTACAGTTAAGGCAACGAAAATTTTTTGATTTTTATAAATAATTACGATCGGTTCTCTTTAAGAAAATGCGTAGTTTCATTTCATTTTGGAAAATTGTGAATTGCATTAGAGACCTTTCCTTTCTTTACGTTTCAACCAGCCGCATCATCTTTTTGAAGAAGAAGGTAAAAGAGGAAGGGTGAGAAGAACAGATTAGAAATTGTATAAGTCCAGAACAGACAGTCGTGGTTCTTTTTAATATTCAAAAACTTCAAATCTCAGCGGAACCAGAAATGGAGAACTTCATCACATATATCGAGAATACGCATGTTCTTTTTGAGGAAGCAACACAGAGAGGAAGAGAAGGGGTAGTAAAGAGAGCACTAATTCTACCATTTAATTTCAATACAAGTGACAAGAATCGCAAATTACAGAACACGAGCTTTTTACCAAAAGGGTGGAAGAGGAAGATGAATCGAAAGAGGAAGTAAACACACAAAAAGGAGGAATAAGATGGTAAACAATCACAGGAAGCCGAGGGAAAATGGAAAATAAAATGAAGATGGGAGGGGTAGAGTAAACAATGGAGAGCAGCAGTAGACGTGGCTGCCGGAAGGCGAAGATAATAAAGTATGGGAGGCTTGGGAGTATACTCCGTATACGATAAACGATAGCTGCGCCCCCAAATTTCCTACCCATACCTAGCATAAAGGAAGAATTTTTAAGAGGAGTGTGAAACCCTGAAACGTGTGACTTTAGGTACTGGAAGAGATTGGAAAACGAGAAATTTTTGGAAATGGGCAGACTTGAAATTAGATAAGCTTGAGACTTTGGAACGGTTTCACAGTCGAGAAACTTGAGATATGTGATCTGAGAGCTTAAGAAGTGATTTAAAGAACTTTGACGCTCGAGAGAAGGGGTAAAGACGTAAGAAGTTATGGGGCGGGTGACCAAGGGAGGTTTGAGGAACTTACCAGACACAAAAGGCTTGAAAGTCTTACGAGACTTTTTTACATTTCCTTCAAAACGTACTGTTATCTCCATAGAAGAGAATGAAGTGAAGATAAGACCTTTTTTTGGTGAAGGGGTGTATATAGGCCTTAGAGAGATGGTTATTTCCAAGGTTTGTTATCTTAACAGCTTTAAAGTCATTAGTTTCCCAATATTTTACTAGTCTTGGTTACTGGGGGCGTCGTGATCGATTAATCCCGTGGGAAAGTAATCGGAGCCAGTCTGACGGGCTGAAATACAATCTTAATGTGCTTTACGTGACAGAAACAACTCTATCAGGGATACTCATGATGTGATCAAAGAGCATCGTGGGAAGCAATGACCCGTTAAATTTTTAAAACACATTCACGGGCTGCAGTCTCTTTGAAAAAGCGCGACGTAGTTGCGAAGATGGTGTAATGGAAATGTGAAACTGAAAAATAAGAAGGATGGAGGTAATTGCATGCTTAGTTTGTCACTTGAAATGCAGCAGCAGAAACAACAAAAGAACCTAATGAAATTTTAAATTGCTCAGCAGGAATTGTAAAAAACTTGCATTCGAATGCACTTCCGTCGTATATAAAAACATTCTCCAGAATTACAGAGTGGATACTTCACTGCCAGTTAGTTGCACGCGATCCTGATTATTATAACTGCATCCGGAATGCTCTGAATTGCCATTATTGAAACTTCCAAAACCAATTCCAATTTCTCTTCAGTTCATTTAAAATTTCACACAACCCAATTAGCGAACATTACTTACGAATGCATAGCAGAACCAGAAGCGTAATACATCAAAATCGGGAAATTTGCAAGTTTTGCGCGCGCTTGTGCGAAAAACCCCCACCTACGCGCGTAGTCCTCCCTCGACAAAGAGGCTCAGTCTCCGTGAGCTTTCGCGAACGCTTTGGCGAAATTCGCGAGTATTTCGGGCGGACGTGTACGTGTTCACTTTTTTTTTCGGGTTTTTTTGTGCGGCGGACCCTATCGCAATATCTTACGTACAAAAGACAGTTTCGGTGGTGTTCTGTCGGATTACGTTTTGGGGAGAGCTGCGCGCATCGCCGCCCCGTACGAAAGTGAGTTGTCTCTTTATCTATTCATAGCCTCGCAAATTACAAATGCAAATGCACTTTCGACGCTTTTTCTTTCGCTCGCGCGATTTAAATAATTCTCATTTTCTCGTTTACACAAGCCTAATTGGATTCGGGGCGTGTATCATATTCGAAATTGACTTCTTCGGCTTTGATTTTCGTCTCTAATTTGAAATGTTGATTGGAAAAGGTTGAGCGCTTAATCATTTTTCTGCGTCAGCGAAACTGAAATTAGCGTTTAGTGCCCTGTCTCTTTGAACGTCTTCCTCGTTTTCCCATTTATGTACATAATCGCTTTAGCCCTTTTGTATCGTATTACAATAAGTCATAAAACACTCTCACCGCCATTGTTTAACGTAATTGTTTCATAGCCGAGCGCAGAGTTATTTGCGTCGAGGTTAAATGGTATGTGTATAAAAGACCATTTCTAGCAATTTGCTGTTTTATACAATAACATCGGGAGTTTATTCTAGCGCTTTATACTACCGTAATGAAATAATCCTTTTGGTTTTTTGTTCTACTACATGCGACTATTTAGACGCTACTAACTCGTATGGAGCTCATATGACTTATTGCAATGCAGTCGATAATCACATACTAATTACCATCATAAAGGCACGCAAGTATGGCTTAGAGTTTAATCAAACACAACACAATGGATGAGATAATTTATAGTTTTACAAAATACCACATTATAAGCATGCTCAATTTGGTGGTTAGGTCTATAATTTATTACCAACCGCGAGTTAGCATATGAAATTTATTGAATTACAAACTCAATCTTTATTTACGAAACACCGTAATGAGGTCGATTATATTATGCTCTTGATTACGGGTGTGTCCTGGCCACTACTGAATGTAGTGAGCATAAATTCCACACACTGTTCCTGTCCAGCAAAATGGGCCTCGGCCCTCGCTGCCAGTGGTGGTAGATATATCTTGTTGAAACGTTAGTAGAGTTTCGGTTAGACCTACCTGTTCGGACAAGGTAGTACGCTATTGATTAGCCCAAAGGTCACAAAATTTGCAACTCTTGTTGGTAACACATTTGAATGCATTTGCTCTTGCAGATACTTGAGAACCTGAACAGTAAACGGTGTTTGAAGACTGATGAAAAACGATTTGGAGGCTCTTGGAGACTTTCAAGGCTGAAGGAAACAATTAAGAGCGTTTTGAAACTCCTAGGGACTCTTAAATCAAACGAAATTATGTTATAGGCCTTAAAGATTCCTCAGCCTTCCAGCACTCGTAACGGTTGATTCCTCCGTGTCCCGCTAACGAATGCCTCCACAATCACCCCGGACCAACTCCTACCCATTTTTTTAATTAATTAATTAACACCTTTTGCAAGATGGAGTTTAGCGATTAGATGAACCATTTTTTCTTAAGAGCAAATAGGAGTCGCGGTGCCCCCTGAAATGCACGAAAATAATGCTTTTTCTTGGCTGCCTACGTACTCAATTTTGACAATGGGGACATATCATAGCTGCGCAGTTGTTATGTCAGCTACCTTTGCAACTACTAAAATTCTAGTGAGATGAGACTACCTACCACTCTCTGGACCCGACGATTTCCGGATGCAATTATGAGAACAACATTCCATTTGTGATCATTAATCTTGAATCTTAAAACCTGATGCAATTACGTGCAATATTAAGATCATTCCCGCGTCTACGTTTTTCCCATCTTAATCGCTTATTCTTCACAGCTCTTTCATGTCTGATCGATCCTTTCATTGTCTAAGCCTCCATGTACTTTTCGCTTCTCCTTCAACTTCTTCTGGCGACCAATTCGTGTATTCTTTACACCCCCTTCCCCTTGTCACCTCCTACGAATCCTCTCTCTTCCGAGATTTTTTCATGCATACCATAAGTCCTCCCCACACCCTATCGAGAACCTTCTCCGCACCTGCTTCGACCTTTCTCTTTCAAATCATCCTCTGGCATCATTCTAGTACTCTTCCTTCGCGTATCCATTTCATCCCCTTCAATCTTCGATTACCTTCCAAACTTTTTGACGCTTCTTTCGAGCATTCTTCACTTCTTCATCAGTCCTCAGCATTTTTGCGCTCTTTCAAGCATTTCTCATACCCCTTTCGAACCTCCTTCGCGTTTTTTTTTGAGTATTCATCACACTTTTTTCGCGCCTTCTTCCGTCTCCTTCAAAATTTTCCCACGTTTCCTTCGAGTTTATTTCGCGCCTCTTTCTGGTCTTGTTCTCCATTCGATGGTGTCATCTTCACACCTCCTTCGATCCTTCTTCGGGTTTTCATTACGCCTTCTTTCAGCCTGCTTTGAACATTCTCTATACTTTTTTGAAACATCTTCACGCTTTCTTCGAATTTTGTTCTTGCTTCCTTCGACAAATATACAACCCTCTATCGGTCCTTCTCTACGCCCCCTTCGAACCTCCTTCTCGATCCCTTGGAGCTTTCTTTGTGATACTTTATTCGGGCTCTTTTCTTTTTTTATTCCTTACGAAACCTTTGAGTGTGCCTCGTCATTCTATCAATCCTTCCTCAGTCCCCTTCGAATTTTTTCATACTCCTTTCACGTCACCTTCTGGCTTTTTGTCTTTCTTAGAGCCTTTACACGCCACCGTCGCGTTTTTTTCACTCTTTATATAAACCTTTTTTTAGCCCTCTTCGTATTGCCTTCCAGGCTCTTTCAATTTACTCTCGAAATTTTGTCACCCTCTTTCGGACCTTCTTCGCTCTTTTCGAGCCCTTTTCACGCCACTTCTTCACGCCTCCTTCGCGTTTCTTTCACTATTCCTTCTAGCCTTCTTACCTCTTCCATCAGGACACCTTCACGCCTCAAAGAAACCTTCTTCGCGACTTCCTCTCTTTCTTTGGGCCTACTTAGACATCTTTTGATCTTTCTTCGCGATTCTTGTTGCATATTCTTTGCACTTTATTCGACCCTTCACTTCTTCTTCAAGCGCTCTTCACGCCTACTTCGAGCCTTATTTACGGTTTCTTCCCGTCTCTTTCAAGTCTTTCTTCGAGAATTTTTCAAACCTCAATAGGACATGTTTCACGTTTCCTTTGAGCATCCTTCTCAACCTTGGGTTCGTGCTTTCTGAAAGCCCCCTTCTCGCTTCTTTCTAGCTTTTTTCACCCCACTTTCGACTCTTCTTCAAGCTTCTTCCAAAGGTTTTTATTAAAATGACCTTACAAACTCGTTCGAGTCTTCTTCTATCTACCTTTTGGGTACTCCTCCCTCCACACAGTTTCCTTCTGATTCTTCACGCTTCTTTTGAGAACCCTTGAACCGCTCAAGACCCCATTTTGCGTTGCGGAGTCATTTCATTTTTAAGGTTTTGTGGTGTCACATCTTATTCTCAAGGATATAACAAAGTTCAATGACCTTGTTTATGACGGTGTCATTGAAGGTCAATGTACTCAATTTTTTGTTGGTGTCATATAGCGTTTTTGAGTCGCTGAGTAACTTTCCAAGGTAATTATTTGAAGGGTAACATACATACCCATTTTCCGGAACGGGCCACTGAACGACGTCTTGATCCAATTCCCACTTTTACATTCTTGGAGAGAGGGAGAGGGGTCAACGACTGATCGAAGAAGGCTTAGACTCTTTTTCCGAAATCACCACGTGGCATTCTAGAAAGTCATCACCAGGTGGCGAGCGAGCTAGATATCTTTAAATAATTCGCTTTGAAAGCTCTTAAGTCGTTATGAAAGCAATTAAAGCTCTTAAAGGTTTTTAAAACACTTTAAGGCTTTTAGCATGTTTCAAAATCTCAAAAAAAAAGCTCCAAAGGCGTAGCTCTTCAACGAAAAGTTTCTGGAAAACTCAGACTCGTTGAAACTGGTGGAGACCACTTAAGATTGTTAAAGGCTCTTAGGGATCAGAAGGGCGCTTTCTGCCTTATCTGTAACAGATAACAACACAAACAAAAAATAAGAGGGATAGTGAATAGCGCGGCACTAAATATTGCTATAGCAAAGTCTAACGTCTGACACTAGGGTAAATCGTATACTAAAAGCGTTATTAATACTCTATAAGAATCAACAATTCGAATGGTAATGTAGGTAGAATCGCGTGACGTCGCTAATATCTATCTAACTAAGATGGCGGGTACATAAAAAATGCGTAGATAACGAAAAAGTAATCCAGAAAAAGAAACGATGAAAGAACTATGAGTGAACATGGGGAAACTTTGAGGGAAGATAAATACCTCGAACTAACTACTTGCAGATATTAATCCGCTAAGCGTTTTCAATGGAGCAGCCACAACATCAAAAATAGAGAGAAACACTCCAAAAAAATTTAGTAACGTCCACTACAAAGAGCCCTTATTCAGGTAGACATGAAGTGAAATTGAAAGTAATGGCGTATCTAGAAAAGTATGCAACTAACCACTGAGAAGGCCAGATATTGTCTGAAGGGGAAAAATACAACTGTACGTAAGACCAAATTAATAAAAGATGGCATTAAAAGTATCACGAATAACATCTGCACGACCTCTGGCGGCGAAGGATTGAAGTAAGAAAGAAGTAAGAAATAACATCGTAACTAAACGAGTTTACAAAGGAAATCGATCTATTAAAAAATTTAAATAGGGAAGGTTCTGCAATACATCATACATGTAAGTGACCATTATCACGCAATAGTAAAATATAGGAGGTAAACCCATCAAAATTGCAATTAAGTTTTAGGTTTTAATAATCTTCGTCTTAAAGTTTCAAAACTGAAAAATTTTGAATGTTTCAGGTCTCAAATGTCTCAATAACGAAAAATGAGAAAACTGCTAAAGTTTGATGAACCACATTCAAAGTTTTTTCCATAAACTTTCGTGTTGGTCTTGCGTTTTACTTGAAACATGGTTTTCTCTTTGTATTCACAAACGTATCAGTCGTCGAATTCCATTAGTAAAGTTCACGCCCACAATAAACCATTACAAAGGCCAGCGTTTGAAGCAACCAAAAAACCTAATTAACCTTATACAGAATCATAATAATATGTTATGAAAAAATACCGCAGAAATCTGTTAGTTAGAAACAAAGGATTGTTATTGAATTCAGTTCGTAATAAAATATTTTTGTGGTTTTCACTGTTTCTATATCTTCATTTGTTTCCGCGAAATGTAATTTAAACTTGTATCTGTTTTAACATGAATATATCCATTGTTAGTTATTAAATTAACAATTAAAACAAGTAGAAATGAATGTAAAAAAGGATAATTCTTAAACCTGCTCGCTCGCGTTCCTTTTATCCAAATAATAAAAGCCTCCTGAGCGGGTATTTGTAAATTTGCTACATCGTATTTCTGTGATACTAAAACAGTCGTTTTCCAAGAAGAGACAGAATAGAGGGGCGCAAGTCACGGGGGGTAATTAGCCATGTTGATTGAATACACAGGGGAATTACGAAAGGTAGCGCTCATACGCTCCCGCAAATATACCTACCTCGAGGGGGCGGAACAAATTACTAAGGGAAATATAAACATGTCAATCGTTGAAGTACCCCCCCCCCCACATCTTCACCAATCCACAAAATCCCGCACATTCTTTAGCATATGTCGCGGCCCAGCGCAATGCCAAAAAAGACACATCTCCACGACAGTTGACTAAATTCTGAAAGAGGCGGCTACGTCAGGAATATGCCAAAGGATCAAGTATCAAACTAACGTGCAAAGCCGATAAAGGAGACCTAACCCCAGGGTAACTAAACAGTTCCCCTTACGCTCTCTAACTGCGCGTATAATTTTAATGGAGCGGCAAGGGTGTTAAATAGTAAATGGATCGAAAGGGATAAAAATGATTGAGCAAACAGAAATTGTAAATGACGGTTATAAAGCACACACGCTTGTACCTAAATCGAAACGCAGAGCCGCCGCTACTGGTCATCGATTCGCAACCCCCGAACGATAATGATGATTAGGAAACGCCGATAATTAACTGTCAAACCTCAATTTGTTCCGATTTTCAAGGGATTTTTTATGTTGAACACTTCTGGCCGCGCGTTTTCCGCTATTGTTAATCGTGCGGGTTTGGGCTTTCTTTTCATTATTTTACGTTGCAACAGTCGTAGGTATTTAATGGGATAAAAGACGATGAACGCAATTAACGTCAGAGGGGTGGTTCGGGTCTTGGCTGAGATGTCACTTTCTCTACAAAAGTTCGTTGCTCTTATCTACTTGTCTCACTACTTTCGTCTTGGAAGATCATAAGCACTAATTTCAAACTATTAAAATCAAATTACACTTCAAATTTTAATCCTCAATACCTCAACCTCAAAGTCAAAACTTCAAAACAAAAACTTTAAACCTCATCCTCATCTTCAAACCTGAAACATTGAATACTCTATTATGAAATTTGAGAACTGAAACCCACAACACCCAAAACACCTACAACATTTTCTAAAAGAAGTCTCCCCAAGAAAACCACAAACCTCAAACTGCATCCCCATTCGGAGCCTGAAACCTAAAACCCCAAAACTCAAACATCATACAGACTTTGATATAAGAAGCCAATCTAGGAAAACCGCAAATCTCACACAAAAACCTCAAATTTCCTCCCCATTTTTAATCTAAAACATTGAAACTTTAAGTATAAAACTTGAAACCTGGAACCCCGAAACCTCAGGATTCATACAACATTTTATATAGGAGGCCGCTCTAAAAAACTACATTTCTCAAACAGAAACCTCAAACTTCATCTACATTTTCAAACTTGAAATTTCGTCTGAGTCTGAATCTTTAAACCTGGAACCCCCAAAACCCGACTTTTATACAGAATTTTTCAAACGAAGCTAAGCCAAGAAACCACGAACCTCAAACTTCATCCTGGTTTTCAAATCAAAAGAACATTTTAAATCTGAAACTTGAAACTTCCTAAAACACAAACTTGATACAGGTTCGTATATAAGAAGCTGTAAACCTCATACAAAAACATCAAACTTTATCTCTAAATTTAAACCTGATACCTTGCAACTGTGGGTTGGAAACTTGAAATTTGAAACCTACAAACCCCATAGAATTTTATAAAAGAGGCTGCTCCAAGAAACCACAAACCTCACACTAAGTACATCCTTATTTTCAAACCTTAAACATTGAAACCCTATTTTTAAATCCTGGGATCTGAAAACCCCAAAAACCCAAACTACATACAGATATTCTAAAAGAAGTTTCTTCAACAAAACCACAAACCCTATACTCAAACTTCATACACAATTTGATATAAGAAACCACTCTAAAAAAACCGCAAACTTCAAACAAAAACCTTAAACTGTCTCCTTATTTTCAAATCTAAAACATTGAAACAAAAACGAAACTTGAAACCTTAAACCCCGAAACCACAAACTTCATTCAAAATTTTGTATAGGAAGTCGCCCTGAAAACCCACAATTCTCAAACATAAACCTCGAACTTCATCTCCATTTTGAAACCTGAAGCAGTATTGAAACTGAGTCTAAATTTGTAAACCTAGAACCCCCAAACCCTAACATTATATAGGATTTTCTAAACAAAGCTGCGCCAAGAAACCACAAACCTCAAACGACATCTTTGTTTTCAAACCTGAAATATTGAAACTTCAACTCTGAAACTTGGGGCCGGAACCCCCAAAACCCAAACTACATACAGAATTTTATATATAGAACCGATCAAAGAAAACCGCAAACCTCATAAAAAACCTCAAACTTGTTCACCATTCTCAAGCGTAAAACAATGTAATTGTGTCTGAAATTAGAAACCTGAAACCTCCAAACTCCCACAGAATTTTATTAAAGAAGTCTCCCCAAGAAAACCACACCCCTCAAACGAAAACCTTAAACGTAATCCCCATTTTTAAACCTGAAGCATTGAAACTTGAAACCTGAAACCTCCAAAACCCCTAGAATTTTGTAAAAGAAGCTGCTCCAAGCAACCACAAACCTCAAACTACATCTTTATTTCCAAACCTGAAACATGGAACCGATAGCCGATCCAAGGAAACCGCAAACCTCATAAAAAAACCTCACAATTCTTCCCCATCCTCAAACGTGAAACAATGAAATTGTAAGTCTGAAATTTGAAACCTGAAACCTCCAAACCCCCTCAGCATTTTATTAAAGAAGCCTCCCAAAGAAAACCATAAACCTCAAACGAGAATGTCAAACTGATCCTCATTTAGAGCTTGAAAGCTGAAACCCCAAACCTCAAACTCCAAGAATTCTAAGAAAACCATACACCTCAAACGAAAACCTCTAACGTAATCCTCGTTTTTAAACCTGAATCATTGAAACTTTAAGCCTGAAACTTGAAACCTGAAACCTCCAAACCCCATACAAGTTTGTAAAAGAAGTCGCTCCAAGAAACCACAAACCTCAAATAAAACTTCAAACTACATCCTTTGAATTTTTCTTTCGAAATTGGTTTCTAGTCTATAACCTTTTGATTGAGAAGTCTGATCGAAAAAGTACGAATTGTTTTGGATTCTACACACCAAAATTAATAGAAAAAGTGTTTTCCCCGAGAAATTTTGGTGCAGTCGATTTTTGGTTAAAAAAGGAAGGTTATACACTGCCTTTTTTGCCCGAAAAAAAAATAGGCTCAGATCGACCGGGAAAAAAACATTTTCTTATAGAATGTGGCCTGTAGAATCCACAATTTCAAACAGTTCCAAGATTAGGCTACTAGTTCAAAAGTTACAGCTAGGGAATGCAATCCCGCAGCAACATCTCAATCCCGGTATTTGCGGGATCGTTATATGTTAATCTCGCGGGATCCCGGTATTTGCGGGATCCCGCAAAATTTTAAATAAATTGGCAAATTATCAATTTTGTGCGGTTAACTTCTGTATTAAAATAAATCGCTAATTATCACAAGTATTCAACAAAAAAGTACCTTTAGCCTAACTTAGAACTCAAAAAACCTCACCTGTAAAGCACAAAAAGGTGAACTTCTAAAGTGCCTCAAAAATCATAGTACATTTTTAACGAAAAAAGTTTAACAATTATTTTAAAAATAATTTTTCCGTTATGCGTTTCATTAACAAACCAAACAGAGTCGTCCCCTTGGTCGACAAATTCTTCAGTCCCGCAAATCCCGCGGGATCCCGCTCAATTTATATGCGGGATTAATCCCGCAAAAATGTTGCGGGATCCCGGTATTTCGGGATCCCGCGATCCTGGTATTACATTCTCTACTTGAAACCTTAAACCTCAAAGGAAAACCTCAAACTGCATCCCCATTTTCAAATCTGAAACGTTGAAACTTTCAGTCTGAAACCTGAAACCCTTAACACACGGAACAAAATTTTATATCAGAAGCCTGAAATATAGAACTTGAAGTGTAAAACCCGCAAAAGCCAAACTTCGTGCAGAATTTTATGAGTAGCCTCGCCAAAAAAACCACAAACCTCAAGCAAAAACCTCACACAATTGTAGAACAATTCAAACGAATTCAGACAGTTTCAAACAACTACAAAAAATTAAGTTGAAACCCTAATCTTTAAGATCTCGCGATCCTAAACCTCAAACGTTAAACCTGAAACCAAAAACCATAAAGCTCAAACCTCACCCTCACTTTCAAACCTGAAACGACGAAGTTTTAAGCCTGAAACTTCAAATCTGAATGTCCCGTACCCAAAACTTTGCACAGGTTTCTATTTAAGAAGCATATTCATTTTACTCCCGCAAAAAATTTTAAGAAACTCGTTTCGTGGCCCAGGTTCCCAACATGAAGCACTCCCCCCCCCCCCCCCCCAACAGTGTGTTTCTAAAAATCTCATTTGCCGTAGAACTAGAAACAATAATGCATCATGATCATGATCAAGTATCACCATATAGTTGAGGAGCTGCTCATCACGAGTGCAACTTTTTCTGTTTTTCGAAGAGGTTCTTTTTTATATCTGTCTACTCATAATACGTTGGCGGTTGAGGTGTATAGAATCGGATGACTAAATTTCCTTCCGAAGTTGTTAAAAATTAACTTTTTTAACACTTTTCTAATTTATAATTAGGAAATAGCACTTCGAAACAAATCTTAAGTGGAAAATATTAACAGAAGGTGCCGACAAAGAACTGATTACTTATTCTTCAACGTTTTATTATAATAACCTGTCTCTTCTTCCTACGCTACACGCAAACTTTACAAAATATTCATGACTTTAAAACACGCACTAAGTGCAGAATCTTCTAAAGTTTTAAAGTGGCACTCTTCGGTGTTCGAGTAATAAGTTTTGGAAGCGGAAATTTAATGAGTGTAATGTAATTTGACTCGCTTATAACTCCATTAATTCCATATAAAAAGTTTGCAGTGCTTCAGTCGAGCGAAATCGTCGCGGGGTGGTCTTTTCGAATATTACTACGCGTCGCCGGCGACGATACAATTGTTTTTTGTTAAGTCACAACCACAAATCCGACGATAGTTACAACGTCGCTTCCGACAGTGAGGGATAATCAGATTACAGTTAGGTTTCATTTTAATGACATACGATCGCGCGCGTAGAGGGAGGAATCCGGAAAATAGGAATTACTGCGAAGTTTAGATGAAACAAAGGACGAATTATGCCCGGACAAATTTATTATACCTAAATTCTGCGGGATACAAACTTCTAAGTCATTTGTCTGAGTTTATACATCCTAAACTGGTGAAAGCATTGGTATTTATTCTGATAATTGGATTATACGTCACCCACCCCCATCAATATTTAAGCGGACCGCGTTAGTTTTAATCGCGCTCAGCAGATGGTGTCGCGCGACCTTTAAGAAACGCACTCACCGCCGATTTAGGAACGAAAAATTGAGACAGTTGCGAAATGCAAATGTCGCGATTTCATTTTGTTTTGATCGATTCCGTACGACGGAAATCGGTTTTATTGCGAGATAACGAAATAAAATTTTAATCCCCCCCTCTCCTTTTTTTTCGAATTTATTTACCGTCGCGCTCGCTTTGCGAGTCTTCTAAATTTTAAATCGCTGGCATTTATGTGAAGTAGGTAATTCGCGTGTTGCGAGTTTATAAGTGGCACGCTCGTTACGATCAATTTCTTTTTGTTTTTGAGAAATTGGCTCGTTTAGTGTTACGTGCACTTAGCGGAATTCGATTGTTTTGCGAGTATAGGAAAACTGCGTTCCCGGCATTGCTTCGCCATACTAATTGATTTTAGCTAGATAGTTTTCCCATAAAGCGTTTTAGATTTTGAGATGATTGCTCACGGTTCTGAGACCCTTATACGACAATTTCTTTACAAAGGGATAACAAAAGTTTTACATTCAATGCCAACATCAAATTCCTAGTTTAAATAGATCGTTCTCGATTTGTCA
The DNA here is from genome assembly GCF_008802855.1 of Photinus pyralis. Classification (NCBI taxonomy): domain Eukaryota; kingdom Metazoa; phylum Arthropoda; class Insecta; order Coleoptera; family Lampyridae; genus Photinus; species Photinus pyralis. The sequence continues at coordinate 18,888,067 of NW_022170250.1, forward strand.
TCTGTGCTCCTGGTACATTCTGATACTTCTAGTAACCGAATAGTACTAGATGTAAAAATTGTTCTGTTACAAAAATTCCCTAAACGCAGTTTATTAAAGTTGATTGACCTACACCCCTCAAATCACACCCTCCTGATACAATGCTTAGTTTGAGAATTGTCGAAATAGGGTCATAGAATGGTCTCTTAACACGAAATTGTTATTTTAAATAGGTAGTGCTGCATCATTGCAATATGAATGCAAGGAGGTTTTAGAGACTATTGTATCAGGACTACATAAACGCAAGGGATTACTAAAGTTTATTGAAGTACATGTTTCGCTCTCTTGGTGAAAATTGTGGGTTTCTCATTCTTTTCCAGGATAACAGAAAAGAAAGGAGAGAGAGAGACAAGTTTTAACTTTTATTTTCTTACTTTAAACACACCTCTTAAAAATTATTGTATCAGAGAAACATAAACGCAAGGAAGTCTAAGTTTTTTTTTCATACGCATTCTCTTACATTATACTATCCTGGTAAAACCTTTAAAAATAGCTTTATGATAATCATAGAAAAACGAGGGTTGTATGCTCAAAAACCTTTAAAGTTAATTATCATACATTTTACTTGTTATGTTACCCTGATATCAATTTGTCCTCGGACAGAAACGTTACCCATTCAAATGTATTAACAAACCCCTTCCCCTGGCACAACGGTTCTGGCAAGAACGTAGCAACGGTGACATTTATGGACCCACATCGCGGCAGTGGACTATGGTCTCCTGATACAAATTTCCATTTTTAAATCATAGCATCGGCACCTTCCATGTAAGTTTTTATTAAAAACGAGACAATCTTCCAATTATGATTTACCTTTTCCCCTTTCTGTGATCTTAATACAATTTCTAAGAGAGAAATGTGAATCAAGCAATCAAGAATACAACAAAAAGAGGAATGCAGATCAGGAAACGTCTTTCAATAAAATTTTCACCTTCTTGCGTCTCTGCGACCCTAATACAGTAATTTTCGTTCCTGTTAACCTAGTATCACTAAGTCTAAAAATAGAACATATACCAGGAGAGCATTCCAACAGATCTTTTCTAGTTTCTGCTTCCTTTTCGCGTTTAAGTGATCCTGATACAATAATTTCCCCGAGAGAACTATGTATCAGGAGGAGGTAATGCCCAAAAAAAGTTTTGACTTGCTTGCGTTCGCTAATAGGTACATTAAGGAAAAGTCGTAACAGGAGAACATGCGAAATATCTTCCAAACAAACTTGTCGCTCCCTTAGCGTCTCTGTCATTCTAATAAATCAGTTTTTAGGAGCGAAACCATGAGAACATCAGCCGTGAAAAACTCTCGCGTTTCTGTGATCTTAATACGATGTCTAATAGACAAACTGGGCGAGAAGGTATTCAAACACATTCTTCCACAAACCGCTTGCCTTTCAGGATTCACATAGTAGGTGTTTTGGAAGGATGATCGGATTATCTGCATTGCACCCCCCCCCCCGCGCAACGAAAATGTCAATAACTATTTCCGGAAAGTTATTTTAAAATCAGCGGGCTATAAATCTCTGTACCCCATGGCGGTGTTTCGATAATGGCATGGTTGTATGCAAAAGACGTAACAGTGAGGGGTTTGGGGGGTATAGAAAACCCCCCTAGCAATGGAAATTCAATGACAATTTCCAGAAAATTACTTTAAAATGGCGATTTTTAACATGTCAATGGATTTGTCCTGTATACGGGGGGTATTCCGTACCCCCCAGCCCCCGGTCGCACTTTCTTCCACAATCCGTTTAACTTTCAGGCCTCTCATGGTAGTTGTTGAGAAAGCATTATCACCTGAGTAGCAATACCACCTGAAGGTCTAGAGGGTATAGAATACCCCCCAGCAATGAATAGGTCAATGACCATTTCCGGAAAATTATTTTAAAATGGCATTTGACCCCACTTGCATTAAGTAAAATTCAAGCTCTACGTCACTGGCAGAAATTCCAATATGACAATTAATTCTTAATTTACCCACGAGCGTCTCCAATTCTAAAATGTTCCCTCGCGTAAATTATATCACTCACAAATGAACGGCCTTGCTACAAATTAGAATGATTTCCAAATTAAACTGAAATGCTTATATCGAAAAATAATGCAAGGACACCTTTTCAAAGGCTAACCGCGTCCGCCGAAAACCCACTTACATTCCGGTACCTTGCTTCGCTTTTCTAGTAACGCATACATTTTATCGAGAAATGAAATACGTTGTTATTGCCATTTATTTCCGGAAGTTATTTTATTCCTGTTCGCTATGAAGCGGTCTTTTCCTATCTTAAAGAAAACCTTCTTTAAGTGTAGAGCGAGCAACCGTTATATGCTGTAAAGGTTGTTAAGGTTTCAAGGATTTTGTGTACGACCTTAATAGTACCTTCCTTTAGAAACCTTGAGTCACGACTCTTGAAGAGCACTCAAAGACATTTACTAGCTTCAAGGGTCCCTTAGTTCTGTAAGAAACCTTTTTAAAAATCTTGACAAAACGGTAACGCTTTCTTTCACAATCCGTTATATAAGCTTTTAAGGCCCTGAAAAACCTTGAAGGGTTTTTGATAGCGACTCTCTACCAGTTTTAAGGGATGTTGGCGGTTTCGCGGTGTTTTAAAGCTTTTATAATTGAAGAAGCCTTTAGAAGCCTTTGAGGGTTTACATGATTTCTAAAGGTCTCAAGCTCTCTTTGCGAGCCTTTAATTTACATGTAGTCTTTCAAAATTTTTAATTCGCTTAAGGATTGCTTAAAAAATGCTTAAAAAGCCTTTAAGACCTTTTACAAGGCATTTGAGGGTTTCTGCTGCCTTAAGGATTTTTATACATTTTTATAAGCCTATAAATCTTAACAATTTTCAAAAACTCCTTAAAGGTTTTTCAAACCTTTAATAGCTTTGGGAGTCCCCATAAGCCTCTTAAAACATCGCATTTATTCGTTTTTAGAACCTTTAATGGGATTTTAGAGCCTAAAATTCCTTGGTGCGCTTTTAAAAAAGCTTTAAAAATGTCGGATTTGAAAGAGTCTCTAATAGGAGTTCCTTGGCGCTTTAAAGGTCTTTTCAAATTTTTAGAGGCCTTTGAGGACTTTTGTTTCTTTATATATCTTTAAATCCATTAAGAGCCTTTAAGGGTCTCCATCAGTCTTTGAAAGGGCTTTGTAGAGGATTGGAGGGCCGGCATTCTTTAAAACTTTTTAATATGCCTAAGGATTACTTAATAGATCTCAATAGTGACGGATCATTAAGGCGTTGGGCCTTTGAATCTTTGTCTATTTTATCGTTGAAATTAGAACTTTCAAGGCTCTCAAGGAGCCTGTTCTTAAAAGTCCCTGGGAGCTTTTAAAACCTTTAAGGGCTCTTAAGGGTAACCAATAGTTGCTTGAAATCTCCAACTCTTCGAACCCTTTCGAGGCGTTCGGTGCCGTCACCCTTTTCAAGCTTTTTAAGAAACTCAAGAATATGTGAGTTTTTCAAAATCTATTAGATGTTGAAGTACTTTGAAGAGTTTCTAAGGTCCGAAAAACGGCTACCATCGTCCTTAAGGCTGTGGACTGAACTTAAATACCTCAAATATGATATTCTAGGGCCGGCACGGCAAACTGAAATTAACCCTGGCGAAAATACGGGTCTTATTTTCGCATTTGGGGTGTTAATTACGGGTAGATAAATCGCAATTCTGGTGCACCGCAAGTAGAACTGCCACCGGTGACAATAGGTAGCACACAAACATGTCATGGGTAATATATTCGAAATGCTTCATTGTTTATCGTTAGCCCTAATCAGTGTACCGTACATGTTCGTAACGTCGAAGTATTCAGAAGTAGGATTTTTACCTTTTACGAACAGATTTCGTCCAAAACGTCCAGATGACGTACTCCTTCGTCACATATTTTTCGTCGATTAGTCGTGCGCAACCACTTAAAAGGGCAGATAATTGCCGTCAGACGCGCGTGTTCGGTGTTCATTTGCATACTACGCGTTATGCATACTAATCCCCATATCACGACATTAAAATACATGGGGTTAATAGAGTTGGCGAAGAAAAACTCGAGGGCTTGCCGAATATGTTTGGGGTGTAGTATATTAAGGGTCGTTGTTGTGATGAGTCGCGCTGTCAAGGGGAGCGATAAAAATGATTCCTTACGGCCGAAACTCGTGAAACGAAGGATCAATAAAGCGCAGATGTGAGAGATTAATCTTGGCTTCTCAGTGCAGCGAAGTGGATGTAAACAATTACTTGCCGTTACTGAAAACGATAAATCGAGAAAAACACGCCAATTAGATAGATTCTAGCGGAAATAGTCGAGATTTGACGGCTGCCTTTTGCATTTATAGAAGTCTCGCGACATTTTTGTGACACATTTTTTTCTTCGAACCCGAAAATCCGTAAATAGCAGCGTCGTAATGTTGTTCCTGTCATATCGGCTAACGTCGCTTTCAATCACGCCGTCTTCGGTTCTTAAATTCGTGATTGGCACCTAGACGATATGAACCTGTACGGTTCGGCGATGAATTTGCAATACCAGCGATTGGAACCCTTCGATTCTGAGCGGAGGCTACTTTTCAGCTTATTGATCTTGCAAACGACCGCAACTCACGCATCCTTGCGAGAAAAGGCGAAGCGACAGGTAAACCCCATCGCATTCACCTATCCTAATTAACCATCGGTTATAATTAACGATACTTTGTCAGGCGTACCTCGCCAATTAATCACGCCGAGACGGACTTTAATTGCGACGCTCCACTTTTCGAGTGGAAGAACAAGGAGGGGGGGGGGGTTAATGAGACGCCGTGTTTTATGTACGTAACGTCGTTGCGTGCTCGCCGAAAGTGTGTCGTGAAAAAGTAAATAGATTAGAGGGATGTGGCTATAAAAAGAGCATCTCTCCACATAAGGGACAACGTTGCGGGTCTTTCGTGGGGAGGGTGGGTTTATTAAAATTCAACGAGCGTTGTATGTTTAACATTTTAAGGGCCGTAGAAGGGATCAAGTCTACAATATTATACGTACAAAAACTAACCGTTATTAAGGGACTTTCTCGGAAAACTACCCCTCAAATTTATGTCGTTTCCTCGACCTCTTCGGCCTGGCTTGGTTTAACGACGAGGTGACGTCGAAAAAGTGAAAGCCTTGATTAGTGGGTTATTAATAGCGGTCGTGTATACGACAGTGATGTAGAAACTGGACTGGCGTTGCGTAAAACGATTATTAAAGGACGAAGGACAGAGTAGGACTAAATAGAAGTTCTTGCATTTCCGGGACCATCTCAGAACAACCCAAGAAGAAATGTTACGTCGGTTTTTTGATATGTTACGGGTAACAGGCGCGGGAGAGTAAAGAATTGATTGGAAGACACGTATGATGTTCTCCTGATACCTTTCTCACTTTTTAAGGAAGGTTGCATTAGCAAATTGGAGGAGATTTCTTTAGAAAACCGTTCTTACGTATTCTCTTTCAGGCAATTACGATCAGAGGATGTTCTCCCGATGTATATCCCTCTCCGAAATGGTTTTACTCACGTGACAGACGGTTGAAATCTCTATACTCTATTAAGGTCACAGAAACGTGAAAACAAAACAAAAATCATTGAGCAGCGCTTATGATGTTCTCCTGCTACACATTCCTCTCTTTAAAAATGGAGTTGTTTTTTAAGACGCCGACAATAAATTTGTTGTATCAGGATCACAGGAGGGCGACAAGGTGCAATACTTGGACCTTCTGAAGTGTTACGTGCATCTGGTACGATGTTCTCTATTACAGACGGTTTCATTGAGGTCTTCAAACGCGAAAAGGTAAAAAAAATTGACAGGAAGACCCTAATGATGCTCTCCTGGTACCCAATTATTATTTTCAGGAAAGTTACTTTTCTTACGTGTCGAGTTCTATTGATTCATATTTCCGTCCCAGGCGCTGTGTATTGCGATCATAAGGACGCATATGACGCTCCCCTGATACACATTTCTCTCGTACAAAAATATTTGCAAGTAGGATTCATCTACGAAAGCTTTTTGTATTAGGATCACAGGAAGTCGAGAAGATACACCTGGTTGAAGGATACTTTCACAAGTACTGCGTAATAACCGTCGTTTGTATAGTCTATTAGGGTCACAAAGACGCGAGAAAGTTGAAAATTATGGAAGCCACTCTCCTGATACGAATTTCACCTGTTAAAGAAAGTTGGATTGGCAAAACGAACAAAAATTTGGTTTGGAATACCTTCGTCACGTGTTATGTTCTCCTGGTTTACATTTCCTACTCAGAAACTCAGAATTTATGTTCTCCTGGTACATTTTTTAAAGGAATTTTTTTGCAAACGGCTACACTTCCTTTGTAACATATTATGGTCCCCTGTTTCACGTTTGACTCTCAGAGATTCTAGTATTACGATCACAGAAGTCGAAAAGGTTAATTTTTAAGTACTAAGTCGATCTGATTAAATCCGAAATATTGCTTTGTTCAGGTTAAGAAACGCGAGAGGGTAAAGAATTTTTAGGAAGACGCTTAAATGCTCTCCTGATAGACATTTCAGTAGTCCAAGGTCGCTTCAAGGTTAAGTTTAAAGGTCATCTGCCACGTGTCTATCAGCTTGGAAGGAAAGTAGGACTTTTGTTTTCAAGGTCACTAGAGGACGTGACCCAATTTTTGTGTTGTCATATTTTAATTGCAAGATTGCCAAAGGTCAACCACCTCAATTTTGCGGCGCAATATTTTATTCTCAAGGTCATTCAAGGTAACATTATATTTTCAAGGTCCCCAAAGTTTGTTTTAATTTTTTTGAAGTATATTATCAAGGTTGTCAAAAGTCAATTCGCTGTCATTCTATTTTCAAGAACATCAGAAGTGAATGTCTCTATTTTTATGGTGTCAAATTTTATTTACAAGGTCAGCAACGTACAACAACCCCTTTTTTGTACCATATTTCATTTTCAAGGTTACCAGAGGTCGACAACAATGTGTTTGCAGTGTCGTCTTTTAGTTACAAGGTCATCCGAGGTCAATGATCCCATTTTTTGTCGTGCCATGTTTTATTTTCAAGGTCATCTGAGGTCAATGACCACCTTTTTTGTGGTGTCGCATTTATGTAACGCCAATGACCCATTCTTTGTAGTGTCGTATTTCATGAAGGTCGTCAGCAGTCAGTGACCTCAGTTTTTTCCGGTACCATGTTACATTTTTAAGGTCATCTGTGGTCAATGACCCCATTTTTTGTGGTCGCATTTCTTTGTCATCAAAGGTCATTTCGTTTTGGTAAACCGAGATCAACGACCCCAATTTTGTATGGTGCGAAATTCCATTTTTAAGGTTATCAAGGTTCAATGACCTCTTTATATATTAATAATGTTTCCTTAACTCACCTAACAATTAAAAGAGGTCATTGCCATTGGACTACCGTAAAGTAAAATTTGACACTGAAAAAATAAAGCGATTAACCTCTGATGACCTTAAAAATGAAATGTAACAACGCAAAAAATGCTATATGGCCTTTCAAAAGAAAATAAATAGGAAAAAATGACGTCATGGTCCTCGGTGACCTTGAAAAAGTTTGACACAAAAAGAAATGCAATGACCTTGAAAATGGAATATGACATCATAAAAATGAAATCATTGGCTTTTGATATCCTCGACAATAAAACATGACAACATAAAAAGATGTCGTTGATCTTTGATGATCTTGAAAATGAGAACACTACGACAATTAGGGCCATTGAACCTTAATAACTTTGAACATGAAGTGTGAGATCAAATAATGGGACCATTGACCTTTAAAATAAAATAGGATGCGACAAATATGAGGTGACCCTGAAAAAAATTTACGTTTGACATTTGACCTTTGATGACCTTGGGTGTAAAATGCGGCAACCTTTAAATATGACTAGAAAAATAGAGACACTGACCTTGGAAATAAAATAAGGTATGACATTAGAAAAATTGGGTCATTGATTTGAATGACTTTGTAAGTAAAAAGTGACACCGGAAAAATTGGAATCGTTGACCTTTGATAACCTTGAAAGCGAACACAAAAAAAAATCTTCACTTTGACCAACTTTCCAATGTCACCACCAGGTGGCGAGGAACCATGATCGGTCCAGGTTCGGCCTTATATGACTCCTGGTTCAAATTTCTGACATGAAGTATGTGATATTAGCATCACAGAGCGTAGAGAAGGTAAAAAGTAGATTATGGGATGCTTCTCGTCTCGAGTCTGCTGATACATAATTCGCTCTATCAGCAGAGTTACAGAAACGAAAGAAAGTGAAGAATTTGCTGGTGGACATTTATCATGTTCTCCTGATACAGTTCACTTTAGTCTCTCAGTTGTGGTTGTCTTAGGATCACAGGTAGTCGAGATGCAAAATTCTCATGTATTCGTTCATTTAAAATTTCGTTCTCAGAAGTTGATTATTAGTATTAGGATCACAGAATGTCGAAAAAGTGAATAATTTACTGGAAGACTACTGATATAGAGTTCCCTTTTTAAAAAAAGACTATCAGCTTGTTAAAGTAAAATTTCTTTGGAAAACTCTCCTTACATGTTGTGTTCTCCTGATTCACAGCTCTTAAAAATTGTTGAGAAGGTACAGCATTGATTGGGATGGAGTGGGGATCTGCAGGTAATCTGACTGGCAGGCGGAGAGGTGCATTTTCAAGTATTACATCTATCTGAAGCAGCTTTCATTCTTATATTGTATGTATTAGGACTATAGAAGGTTGAGGTCAGAGAGGCGCGAGAAAATGCAAATTTTCAAGGCACTAATGATGTTCTCCTGATACCAATGTCACACAACAAAACCTTCGTCAAGTGTGGTGCTTTTTTTGAGAAACTTTCGGTTTTCTTGATTCACATTCTAATCTCAGAAGCTAGGATCGCAGGAAGACTAGAAGGTTACTTTGTGAAGCATTTCTCAAACAACATATGATCATGTAAACGGTTCTATTAGGCCTACATAAAGGCAAATTCTCCTGATACAGGAGGTTGTATTATTAGGTTGCGGTAAAAGGTGAAGGATTGAATTAAAATTCTCACAGAACTTGATGTATTAGGATCACAGAAGGTTAAAAAAGTACAACATTGATAAGTATTTCGTCCATTTGAAGCATATCTCACTTATTCTATTAGGGTCGCGGAAGCACGAGATTGTGAAAACAGATTAGTTGTATAATTATGTCCTGATACAAAATTCTTTTATCTTTGTGTCCTTGTGTTTTGCTGTGTATGGTTCATTTACAGTTAAGAGTCACTGGCGACTTTGTAATATTTAACTTTGTAAATAAAAGATTCGTTCCTCGAAACTTTCCCGGTATAAAACGCATTGAAACCTACTATTAGAATTTCAGCAGCGCAAAGCAAACAACCTCCGGGGGACTGGTTTGTCATTTTGTATTCCTGCATATTTTCAGGATTCTCCAGCAATCTGCTATAAAAAAATCTTCCGCCCCGTCCAATGAGAGAAAAAGAAACAAAAACGAAATCGCGAAGGTAAACAAATAACGACAATTCCATGTTTTCCCGTTGCTGTATCTTTAATACGAAAGCTCGTTAGAGATAAAAATTCTGTTGCTGAAACAATGAAGTACTTTGCATAATTGTTTCCACTTAGATCCGTTTTAAACTTTTCACCGTGTACTTCGCTCCTCTTGGAAAAGGTCAAAACATGAACTTCAAAATATTATTCATAATTTAAACGGTTTGGTTTTTTTTCTCTCTCCTCCCTCTCGAGACAATGGAAACTTTTTTTCATTGCGAACTTCTTGTTAATGCAACGCATTCGCTCGCGCCGTAATTGCTGTTTTTTTCTGTACGGGTTTATGCCGCTAAGAAATTAATTGCTATACTCGCGAGCAACGCCAAACGAGTTCAGGGAGTATTTATGATGATCTAAGCATCATTTTGTGCAAAATCGTGTTTTTAAAACTACGTAGGTTCTGCAGTAGAGTTTCTGGTTTCCTGATAGCAAAGACTTTCTCGATACATGTGCTCCTGATAACAAATGTTTACCGCTATATTATATTATTTATCGACAAACATTCGTATATCAGGAGCACACAGTCTATTCTGCTGTCACCAACGCATTTAAAAGTGGAAAAAAATTGCATCAACCACTGCTCTCCTAACACATTTCTGATACTGTACAGCTTTTGATCTATTTTGTTTCTTCAACTCTTTCGACAAATATAGTCTTGTATCAGGAGCACATCCATGGAATAAGAAACCTTTTTCCGCATATCATCCACCTCCATGTCACCATCGTTCTTCTACCACGCTCCTGATACTGCTTTGTCTTTTGTTTGCTGAGACCTTTTTGACAAATACATAATATATAATTGCGTAAATATATCAGACTTTTACGGTTTGGCTTATCTTCCGAAAACCTTATCGTAAAAATATTCGCGTATCAGGAGCGCAATAGAAAACGATACTTTGTTACTCATGGAGTTTACCTTGTTGTCACCACAACATCTAAAATAGAAGGAAATTTAACCTTAGGTAGTTTTGCAACACATGCATGTGCCCCTGATACCAAATTTTTACTGCTCCGTTTTTCTGCTAAAACCTTTTCGACAAATATATTCCTAGATCTAAAGCTCATCGTTGCATTTGAGAGCACTCTTATTAAGTAGATGTATAACGCCGAACCTGGACCAGTTCAGGGTCGCTCGCCACCTGATGGTGACCCTGGTTCAGCGGATCAGCGCCGTATGTTTACTGATGTACCTTCGTACTAAAGTTGTTTCGACAAACGCATTAATGTATCAGGAGCTCATCAATGAAATAAAATGCACTCACACTTATATCGTCTACTCCCCTGTCACCATCGAATTCGAAAATGAAGACAATTCATGTATAACGTATACATGTGCTCCTGATACCAAATATGTACTACCTTATTTTCTTACAAAAACTATTGACTTTATTACACACAGTCTACCCCCTACCACCAATTCGTTCTAAAAAGCAGGCAACTTAATTAGCAGCTGATCTAACCCATACATGCGTTCCTGTCACCAAGTTTTAACTATTTCATTTTTGTACTGACTTTTTCGACATATCAGGAGCACATCATAGTAGCGATACCTGCTAATTAAGTCGTCTACCCTTCTGTCATAGGATTTGAAATAGAAAGTAATTTCAATAGCAGCCGCTATTAGAACATACATGCGCTCCTGATACCGTCTTTACTGTATTATTCTACGAGAGAATTTCTTCAAATTTATGCGTACACGAGGAGCAGAAAAAAGCTGCCTCACTTATGTATATTGTCTGCCCTCCTGTCACTAACGCATTCCAAAGAGAACAGCTGCTCTCCTAATACAACACTTTTCTACTAAATCTTTTTCTATGACAGTCGTGTATCTGAAGCACATCAATCGAAAAATGTGTAGCCTCCCTCATACATGTTTCAACAAAATATATACGTGAATCAGGAGCACAGCGATACAAAAATATATTCTTATTTATATAGTCTACGCACCTGTCACAATTGCATTCGAAAAAACAGGCAATTTCATCCACAGACGCTCTGATACTTGAGTCTACTAGTTATATTGTCGTTGACCACTTTGTCACCTACTCTCCTGTTCCGAAGTGAACATTTATTAAACATTTTTAAGGAATAACAACTAAAGCTCCCTATATTCAACTGTATCGTTGAAGTGAAGCTTCAGTGTGTTGAGGCCAAAGACCTGCGATCCTGTCAGTATAAAACAGGAGCATGGTACGTTAAAAATTTCCTGTCAATGAGTCTTGATCTCGATGATTTACCAATTCTTAAATAAAGCTCTGTATCAAGAAGGTGTTAATTTGAGAGAAGGTATATGCCAATAAATTTTAATAAACTTGCATTTATGTGGTCTTGATACAATTGAAATTTTTTTAACACGAGACGAAATTGGTCAGAAAGAAGTGACATAAGCCCTAATGGATAAGCTTTCTCATTGTTATGTGGACTAAATGCAACAGTCTTCAGAAAAAATGTCTATCAGGGGCACATCATTTGTTAGTTTTTTTGTCATAAATTGTTACTTACCTGTGATCAGGATTTACAATGCAATAGGAGGTATATGGCAATAAATTCGAATGCACCTCCTCGGGTTTCTGTGCTCCTGGTCTACAGGTAAATTTCTTCTCCCGTTTCTTATACAAACATTTTTAGAACAGGAACTTGCATCAGGAGGGTATAATTCAAGACAAAGTGAATGAACAAAGGTTTATATCTCTTTACGTTTATGTAGTCTCATACCAATTTCTGAATAAGAAAATTTTAACAGGAATACATACGTTAGCAGTTTCCGGTTAATTAATTTCTACCTTCTTGCGATTCTGGCATCTTGATAAAAATTTGTATCAGAATGGCGTAAATCAAGGACATGCCAATAAATTCTAATGTGCTTTCTTCCATTTATGTTGGCTTTATAAGACATTTTTTGAGATGGATACCTATCAGGAGACATGTTGCAAATTGTGTCTGCTTTCCTGTGATCCTGAGGCAACCGTTTTTAAATAAAAATGTATTTATCTGTCGAGCATAGTGCGAGATATGGTATATGTCAATAAGTTTTAGAATCACTTTGCGTATACGTAGCCAAGTTTGGGAAATTTGTATCAGGGCAGCAGGTCTGATGGGAAATTTTACGTTTTCCTGTGTGAATTCGGTCATGGTATCACGGTTATTCAAAGAAAATTTGTATCACAAATATCTAACCGTTTCTAGTAATGCCCCCCCCCCCCCTTTGTCTGCGTTCTTGTGATTTTAATAAATTTTTTCTCACTTTATTCCAATGACGCTTGCTTCAACTACTTCTATCAAACCCCAAGAGAATCCAAGGTCTCCAATAATAAATACTTGATCGTATCAGGAGTAACAAATCGACCGAGGGTTATCGACAATAAATAATTGATCCAGAAGCAGAAACTCTCAAATTGGAACTTGTTATGCGTTCCCATTGCCTCAAATAGTCTTCTGATAAGAACAATTTAAAAAAGTAAAAGGGATCAATTTGTCAGGAGCACAGACGAAAGATCTAAAACAACATTGCGGCAAAAGTAATGAATGGTTTTTGAATTATTTCCTGACTTGGGAGAGGAAAAGTCTCAATAAAAATATTGAATTGTACCAGGGGCCCAGATTCTAGAATTGACAGATGTACATACTTGGAATTTAGTGTTACAGATTTGATACGTTTCTTAGAACATCGTTAAGAATACAAGTGACGTGTTGAGTACTATTCGGTTACCAAAAGCATAAGAAAATTCTTGTATCAGGAGCACAGATGACAAATCGAAAACGTGCCCTATACTGGATACTACGAATTTGCTGAATAATTTCGATTTGATTTTTGGGGTATACGAAGTCGCCAATTAAAAAATATGTAATTGTATCAGGAGCACAAATTCACGAATCGGAAGTTAATTAAAAATCAAAATTCACATGAACTTCTGAACACCTTTCTCAAAAATTGACACCACGAAAGTCAAATTTCGATGGGTTTGCGTTGGAATCTCATTTAACAGAGTACAATGTATCACCAATAAGAAATATTTGATTTTATCAGGAGCACAGCATACAATCATTTGCAATCATTCTTCAAATGTATTCCTTACTCATAATTCAAGGTCATGGAATGAACTGTGGTAAGGTGATGGCGTCTCGTCTCCTATTTCTAACAAAAGAACTATTCTACCAGGAGCACATACGAAATTTTTAGCTTCAGTTGTCAAAGAAAGGGGACTTTCGCAATTAACGGGCGACTAATTGCGGTCATATCTTTTGATCGATCACACATTAGAGCCTTTCAGTATCGTCTTAAGTTACGTAAACAGCGCGTCAATGGCGGATGCGGGCGCGCGTAATTTAATCGAACACAAACAGATTGATTACTTTAAGTTTGTCGATCCCTTTTAGAGGAAATCAGGTTTTCTCCTCTCGCTAAAGTAACGCGAGGATGCGTCGGAAGTGTTCTCATCCGAAATCTTATATAGAATAAACGTATCTCGCTGTCAACGGCGATAAATGTTTACATTCCCGGCCGTTTTCCTCCGCTTCTTTTCGATCGCCCGGAGGTGAAAGGAAAAATATCTGTGTGCCATGTAAATATGGTTGAAAGGAACTGACGCAGCGAGCGGGGATACTTGAGTACACACACACACAATTTTCAAAAGGGTTGGGAGGCAAACTAGCGTTTTTCCTTGCCATGACGTGTTCTCGAAATTACTTTACATTGGCTTTTATGAATCGTTCATTTTATTGTACTTATACCTCCTCAACTACATGTTTGAGTTTTATTACTGGGGGAATTTAGTGGCGTCACATTCATATATTTTGGGTAAGTGTCAAACGTTTGATCACAACGGAAACTATATTTAACCGCTCCTACGCTCCTGATAAGTTTAGTCTGTTTAATGACGCCAAAATACGTCACGACTCCATTGTGCCTCTACGACACTAATTGTTAGGGTTACGATTTACGTATCAGATTTCATTCATCAATTGCATTTCTGCACTCCTGGTGTATTACTTTAAAACACCTATAATCCCAACGGCATCATATCATTTGTGAGAGTGTAATGCCGGATTTGGAAGGTATACAATTTTCTGTAAAGCATTTTTGTACTTAATGCTCTCCTGACACAAATTTTTGGTAAGAATTCTGCTCTCCTGCCCCAAATTTCTGCCAAAATAACAGCCACCTCCTGATGCTTAGAGCGAGTGTTGCATCAGGGCGACAGAAGCACAAAAACATGCAATGTTGGTGGGAAAATGTTTTATGGGTCTTGGTACAAAATTATTAAGTGACGCACTTTTGTGCATATTATGCTCTCCTGAGTCCTGACAAAATTTTCTTTTATGATCTGTACATCTAGACCACAGAAACGTGTTTATTCATTTGGATGCGTATTATGTTCTCCTGATACAAATGTCGACGTGACAGGAAAGCAGGAATGTCTACAACTTTTTATCAGGAATGAGTTATGTTGTAAGCATTTTTGTTTAATAATCGGGTATCAGACTTATCGAGATATGGAAAAGAGAGAGTCCGGCTTTCAGACGCTTTCTTAGGTATTATGCTCTCCTGATGAAAGTTTGTCCTTCAATAATAGACATATCAGTTTATAAAAAACAGAAAAACGCTTGTCTTCGTCTTTCGTCTGCATTATGTTTTCCTTATACCAACTTTTTCTATAGTAACTGTTGTTTCAGGGTGACAGAGACCCAGGATTTGCTTGCAAACTTCTATTGCGGTTTCTTGACGCAATGTTGCATAATTACCGCTGTATCGGTATCGCGAAATCGCAAGAAAGTGTGTACTTAGATGTTTATAATGCTCTCCTATGCGTCATAGACGTAGTAAAGCGTAAACTTCTCTTTTAATATATCAGAACCTCAGAAACGCAGGAAAAATTAGGGATTACTGGCAGCCGCTTTCGTAGATATGATGCTCTCCTGATACAAACAGATGTTGTTCCTTATTGACTATTCTATCAGGATATCAGTATTGCTAGAAAATTTTCAGGTACTTATTATGCTACACTGATACCTAATTTTCCTTGTCGCTTTGCGCTTAATAATCAGGATCACCGACTCATGGAAAGTGTGAGCCCTACTATCAGACGTATTCATTGGTGTTATGTTCTCCTGATAAAAATTTCTTTTAATATTAGATATATCAGCGTTTAGATGCACTTCTAATACGTATTCCTTTTTTAATATTGAACTATCAGGAGCACAGAAATACAGAACCATGTA
Source organism: Photinus pyralis (assembly GCF_008802855.1). NCBI lineage: Eukaryota > Metazoa > Arthropoda > Insecta > Coleoptera > Lampyridae > Photinus > Photinus pyralis. Next base: position 18,903,824 of record NW_022170250.1, read on the forward strand.
GGGTTTGCTGGCCGACTCCTTGATAGACGTTATACTCTCCTATTACCAGTTCTTTTTATAACAGGGAGGTGTACCAAAGTGTAGAGTATTTTGTCAGATGAAGGTATAATTTTTTCAGATAGAACCATTATCTGTATTATGTACGCTTGATATAATGTTCTGCTTTAATCTTAGATCTGTCAGAAGCGCTGAAATTTGTACGTTTTTCTTGCAAATACAAGACTTTATTTAGCCGTATCAGGTTCACAGGAACACAGGGATGTGTAAACCTTTCTGGGAAATATCTTGGTATGTGTCATGCTCTCCTGATACAAATTCAGTTTTTAATAAGGGTCCCTACAGAAAGGCAAGAATCTGTGAGCGTTGTGTGGGAACATATTCGTAAAGGATATGGTGTCCTAATACAATTTTTTCTCGTACCGTATAGTTGTCTTGACACACAGATACAAATTTATTGTTTAATTTTGAAGTATCAGAATCCCAGAAATGCGAGAATACGTCTATGTTTCTTGATACAAATTTGTCATTCAACAATTAATGCATCAGGATCACAGAAACTTAGGAACATGTGTGCATTGGTTGCGTAACCAGTCAATTTTTCTCATTATGTACCCTCATTCATTTCTTTAGTAATGCTGTATTAGGATCATGAGGGTGAAGTAAAATGTAAGCTTAGCTTCTAAGCATCTTTTTGGGCATTATGCTCCCCTAATTCAATTTTATTTGTTGATAATGAATATATCATGATCACATAGGAATTATGGTCTCCTGATAAAAATATTTCTTTTAAATGGCTGATGTATAACACTATCTCAGTAATTTGAGAATCTACAGCTTTTTGTGAGGCATTTTACATGATACATGTCTTCCTAATTGACCTATCAGGATTTTAGGAATTGCTGTACATCATCTTCACTCAATAAAGGTTTCACAATTTTCTGTGAATCAGGATCCTAGGAAACATGAATCAGACCTTTTCATATGTAACAAGAAGTTCTGATGCTGTCTTCTTTGGTATAAATGTATCAGGATAACCTGGGCTTAGGAGAGCATTATTTGCTCCTGATGCGAACTGTTGTATTAGGGCGTCAGAAGGGCATAGAGACGATTATATCCGGCTCAAAATCCTTAAGAAAATGCAACTTTTCTGACAACCACTTTAATGAAAATTTAGTTTAGTTTTCATGCCCTCCTGATACATTTTTTAACATATACGTTTTTACTAATCTTGCTGCGTATGACGTTTTCCTGACCCAAGTTATCGATGTATACACACATTGAAAAGCAAGAAGGAGATATTATTATATATATATTAGTATATGTTTTCCTGATATACAGTTTTCCTATGATATTCTTGATCAGAGCGACAGAGATGCAGGATTTTATTGTATCAGGAGCGCCGATACAAATTTATCTATTAATATGGACGGATCAGGATCACAGAAACAGAGGAAAAGGGGTTGCTGGGAATCTCCTTGATAGATCTTCTGTCCTCCTAATACACAGTCTCCTTTAATATCAACGTAGTGTCTCTGTGTCCGGGCACAGGGGAAGAGGGATGTCAAAAGTTTTTGAGCGGACATCTTCTTACCTGTTAGGTCACTATCTTTGATACAAGCTTTGCCTTTCAATATGGGGGCATCTTTTCTGATAACAAATAAGAGGTATACGTTTCCAGAAGAGCAGAAATGGGTAGGGAAAGCTTACACCGTACGTATATGCATTGTGTCATCCTTTTTTATATTAATTTTGATGCTTAATAATGTTCTCCTGATAACCATTTTTTTACCAATATTGTATATCAAAGTCACAAAAGGATTTCTTTTAAATAACCGTTCTATTAGGATCTCAGAAACTGGATGATCCTGATCCTGCTTAAGGTTTTGAAACCTGCAATAGATAATAACCGACTTATCAGGATTACAGGATCGTTGAATCGCAAAATATGACATAAATGTGCTTGGAATAGGATCGCAGAAATCTTTTTAAACAATTAAGTTACGGTCAGCATTGCGTGGAGGTATATTAATGGATCAGTTTCTGCAGAAAGCACATAAGTAAGTTATCTTGAAGTGATATGGGACCCCCATTAAACATGAAAAAAACCGGGCCATCGATCGCCTGACCGAAATAATCTTAGAAAACTGAAAAGCGGCACGAAATCCTTAGGGGATTATCCTTCTTCGAGTCGTTGATCGTCACCTTAATAAACCACCCCCGTTTTTGTAGCAGATCTCGTAATTAAGGTTGAAAGTGCGGTCGCCTTATTCAAATTACCTTGCGACTGCAATAATCCGAGTTGTTCGGAGTATTTAGCGAGTAAGTTACCGCTTGTTAAGCGATCGCTTTAATCCGAACGCTAATTATCCGCGGGTCTTGAAAATAATATGCACGATTATTAGCTGAACTGCTTCGAGAAATTTTTGCGCGCCATTTGCATAACGCCCGTAATTAGAAAGACATTAAAATTAACGGCACGAGCATCTGGGACGATTTTATTCGCAGCTAGCGAAAAAGGGCGACCGCAACAAACCTTCTTAGGGACCTTTGGAATTGAATTAGCGCGCACACGTTGCTCGCCCAATTTTGGCAACGTTACAGAATAAACTTTTAGGACTGGAAACTTTTCGAATACAATTTCGGACCGTTAGTTCTCAACGTTTGTGGAGTTAATTTTACACTCACACGTCCAGATGTGGACGTGAGGTTATAAAATTATTGATTAAAACGGGGATTGCCGTTTCTAATAAGTGGCTTGTCAAATTTTGTAGACGCGCACCTCCTTAACCAACATCCACTTCTGGAATTTGTGCTCCTGATACAATTAATATCATTTATTAGAGACTTCATGTTCACGCAATCGAGATTCGATAGTAATCCACAAGAGCTTATCTCAGCATTGACTGTATCACCTGTTTATCTGCGCTCCTGATGTTTCCACTTGTGGAATTTATGCTCCTGATACAATTAAATATTCTTTATTAATCAATTCATGTTTCTGGAATTGAAATTCCATAGTAACCAGTAACACATTATTCCAGCACGTTCCTGCTTCTTCACCTGTGCTCCTGATGAAACGATTTTCTGATACTGTTGCTAAACGGGGAACACAAGACGTCAGAATCTCAATTTTACATTATCGAAAGGTTTCGAAATTCTGTAAAGATGGTAAACATTATTCTTAATCGCCTTCTGACTTTATGGTCTCGTAACCAAAATTCGATAATAACGAATATGAAACAATTCCAGCCTTGATTGGGAGCCACGAGCTCACTTATTCATCTGTGCTCCTGATGAAACGATTTTCTGATATCTTGGCGAAACGAAGAATACAAGACGCGAGTGCCTCAACTTAGTGTCTTGATGTTAACTTTTGAGAAGGGCGCCGCTATTAGGAGGCTGTGTTCATATCACTTAAGCGCCTTTTACTTCTGAAATGTGTGCTCCTGATACAATGACATATTTTCTCTCAAATAAGGTTCGGTAGTAATCAATAAGGAATTATTCCACTATCAACGTTCTCGATTGATCATTTGTGCTCCTGATGAAACGATTTTCTGATACTTTTTCTAAACGAGGAATACAAGGACCCAGTGTCTCTACCTGTTTCCTAATTATCTTCTGGAAATTATGCTCCTCCTACAACTAATTTTTCTATTGGCCTTTGTATAATAATAAAAATCAAATTATTAATAAAATTGTTCATTTTTCCTCTGTACTCCTAATACACTGGAATATTTATTCGGACGAAGTTGTATTAGTGTGGTTTGATTGCAATTACTAAAAAATTATTCACCAAACTTTCCGACATCGAATTCTAAATTTTTCAGCTGTGCTCCTCATAGATTGATTTTTTTGCTGTTGTTAAGTTGGTATCTGGAAGCTACTTGCGAAAAATAGGCAATTAAATATTTATTGTCAATGGCTCCCTCACGTCATCTCCAAACATCAAACGGTGAAGCACGTTTGAATACTTGATCTGTGCTCCTAGTATAATGATTTTTTCGTACCTTTCGAAAACTGTAAAAATGAAAGACGATTGTTTCCTACTTTTTCTTTCGATAGAAGTGCCAATAGTGCCAAAACGTTAACTTAATTTTTGAATTTGCGCATGCGATACGGTCGATCTTGGATTTTCTTGAATTAGATCCGATAGAACTAGTAGAAGCTTCGCAAGCTTTATTTGAATTATGTATAAAAATGTGCCCGGAGCACAGGAGCGGAAAGAGGTGTACAATATATTTGTGGAGAACGTTAGGTCTTTCTGATGCAGACTTTCCATTTAATAACCGCACTAGGATCAACACATTCACGCAGGAAGACGTAAAATTCGTCGGACTCTATAGGGAGCGTTATGTTCTCCTGATACAGACAAATTTTGAAAAATGAACGCAAAGAGATTCTAAAGCTCATTTCGCAATACGCTCGACCGGTACAAGATTTTTCGTTTAAGAACTGTTGCACCAGGATCACAGAAAAGCGAATACACAAGTTTTAAGCTGTGTTTTCTGCGATCCTGGTAATACGTTTTTATACTCTTCTGACAGGGTTAAGAACTGTTGATTCGATGTTTTTCCAAAAATGTTGTTACCATTATGGCAGAAGTTCAAGAAGGTAAAAATTAAAAATAATTGGGCAGCAACTGATATTCTGCTATATATTCCTGATTATTCATTTGCCATACCCGTTTTCCCGAATGATGTCTCGTTAGTACCATTTATCGTTTATTTACTAACACGCGGCTTTTAGATTCTTATATCTTCCGATTGAATATTTGCCTTTAGAATAAGGGTTGATCAGGAGAGCAGAAACGCGAAGTTCAGTTCATTATTCAGGACTGGTAACGAATTATGATCTCTTGGTAAAAATTTTTCTAGCAACTATTAACCATTCGTAAAAATATGAAGGTTCACTAGAGTCTATTGGAGTTCCAACAGAATTATTGCAAAGGCTCTCCTGTTAAAACATCTTTTAAATTGTATCGGGGCCACATAAGCGTAAAGAGCTTTTGTTTCTTCCATAGATCTTATATTGTATCATGTTCTTGTTTTCTGAGTGCTGCTAACGGATTATATTCTCCTGGCAAATATTTATCTTTCAAGAACTTGTATATCCAGAGCACAGAAACGCACCTTCCCGCATATTACAACCCCTTGATTTATGGTAGCTTTTAACGTTCCATGTTCTCCTGTAAGAGATTGCCAATTAAAAAACTGTAACAGAACAACATCAACGCAAGGAGATTCCATTTTGTTCTTCTATCAAGGCCATATAAATGCAAGAAGACTTAAAATCTATTGACATATCAGGTAACATAGTCGCAAGGAGGCTACATACAGTTTCAATTCCTTTATGTCTTCCTGATACAAATGTTTCGTTAAAAAATGACTGCATCAGAATAAGAGAACTACAAGAAGGTAAATTTCTAGTGTTCTACTTTTAAAAACTTGTAATTGTATCCGGACCACATGAATGGAAGAAGGATTGACATTTATTTGGATTTTTCGATTTAATGGATTGGTTACGTTAGGACCACAGGAACGCAAGAACGACATTTACGTCTTATGGTCCTTTATATTTTATGCGAAGTTGTTGTATCAGGACTACATAAGTTTTAGAAGAGGGAAACTTATGTGCGTACACTTTCTTGAATAAATTATTCATTGCTGTATTAGAGGGCGCATAGAAATGTATCATCAGGATGAGAATAAGTTATCATGTTACAGATTTTCGCTTATTAGGATCGCAAAAGCGAGACCCAGTAAGCATCTGTACCTCTTCAAAGAAAGTCCCTTACCAGGACCAAGGTAGTGTTGGAAAATATACTGCTGCCCTGATACTAATCTTCCTTTTAAAAAACGTATCAGACCCACATACGCTCAAAGCGGTTCAAAATTTATAAGGATTGACGATTTTACTTATTCTGTTTTCCTGATTCCTTCTATGATATCAAAGTCTGATTATTAGGAACACAGGAATAAAGACATTCATGCATGGGAGAAGTCTGATCGAAAAAGTACGAATTGATTTGGATTCTACGCACCCACATTCATAAGAAAAAGTGTTTTCCCCAGAAATTTTGGTGTAGTCGATTTTTGGTAAAAAAAGGAAGGTTATTCACTGCCTTTTTTGAGCCCCGAAAAAAAAATTGTCTCAGATCAACCCGGAAAAAAATTTCCTTATAGAATGTGGCCTGTAGAATCCATAATTTCAAACAGTTCCAAGATTGGGCTACTAGTTCAAAAGTTACAGCCCTTTGAATTTTCTTTCGAAATTGGTTTCTAGTCTCTAACTTTTGATTGAGAAGTCTGATCGAAAAAGTACGAATTGTTTTGGATTCTACGCACCAAAATTAATAAGAAAAAGTGTTTTGCCGAGAAATTTTGGAGCAGTCGATTTTTGGCTAAAAAGGAAGGTTATACACTGCCTTTTTTGGAGGCAAGAAAAAGAAATTGTCTCAGATCGACCCGGGAAAAAATTTTTCTTATAGAATGTGGCCTGTAGAATCCATAATTTCAAACAGTTCCAAGATTGGGCTACTAGTTCAAAAGTTACAACCCTTTGAATTTTTTTTCGAAATTGGTTTCTAGTCTATAACCTTTGATTGAGAAGTCTGATCGAAAAAGTACGAATTGTTTTGGATTCTACGCACCAAAATTAATAAGAAAAGTGTTTTCCCGAGAAATTTTGGTGCAGTCGATTTTTGGTAAAAAAGGAAGGTTATACACTGCCTTTTTTTGAGGCCCTCAAAAAAAAATTGTCTCAGATCGACCCGGAAAAAAATTTTCTTATAGAATGTGGCCTGTAGAATCCATAATTTCAAACAGTTCCAAGATTGGGCTACTAGTTCAAAAGTTATAGCCCTTTGAATTTTTTTTCGAAATTGGTTTCTAGTCTATAACTTTTGATTTGGTATTATGTTCTCTTGATATCACTCTCTTACGGATCCGTCTCTTTTTCTCCACTTTCACAATTTTTTTTTCTTTTTTTCTTTCTCCTTCTCCCACTTTCCCTAGATTTTTCATTTGCTTTTTTTCTACTTCAGCTTTCTTTCTTTCTACCTACACCTTCAGTCTCTTATCTCTTCTCTTTATTTTCTTCTTATTCTTCTTCCATAATTATCTACCTCTACCTTTGTCGTATTTTCTTCCACTACTTTTATTTTTCTCCACTTCCTCTTTACCTTCGCCTTCTTCTTATTACCTCTTCTTTCTGTATACCTGTTGAAAGCAGGAAAAATTTCTTTATGATTTCCTGATCTCAACATGGAATCTGAGCTGATTAGAGCTTTTCTCATGTTATGCTCTCCTGATTTTGAAATCTTTCTTCCTAGGCGAAAAGCGCATAGGCAACTACAAATTTGTCGAAGGTAGCCAAATTATTACTTATGTTCTCCTGATCTCAAAAGTTTACAGTGCATATGTTCCAAATGGTTATATTTGGATATCCTTCTAGTTAAATAAGGAATTGGGGTTCATACTGGATTAGTGAATTGTATAAAATTGTACCAGGATCGCAGAAACCTAAAAACGGCGAGGAGTAAAACTTGTATTTGTTCATTATCAGAAACGAATGCTGTCGTTGTTGTATCAAGACCATCAAAAAGCAAAGAAGGTATAAAGACAACTACTCGTATGTTAGCCTGGTGCAATCTTTTCTTAAATTAGACCAGGGGATCAGGTAATTGAATTGTCACCTGATTATTTGTTCACCCGATAATTTTCTGACTAAATGTATCAGGGACCGCACGAATTTAATGGCACACATTATGTTCTCCTGGTATCAATTTATTTTCTCAACCATGGTCGCGTGTAATCCGCTTTTGAGGCATATGCTTGCCCAATATCAAGGTCTTCATCTATAGAGGATCGAATATGAGTAAGATACTCCACTGACTGAGATTGTAACCCGCTTGGATTTAACCCCAAAACGTTGAAGAGTATTAATTCCGTCTAGACGTATTTCCCTGAGCCGTAATCCCCCCCTTTTTTTACTACGAGTGTCGCTCTCCGAGATAAACTTGAAATAGAGCGTCCCTAATGAACCGAAAAAGTGCGATAAGAGCGTACGTGTTCGCGAAAAATTAGGTTAACAAGTAAAATATTAATTAAAGCGTGCACTTGCGAAGAAGATGAGCGCGTCCTCTTTAAAATAATCTTTACGTCGACGTCAGTAATTTATTTAGTGTCCTTGGCTATCCCCTCTCTCGATTGATTGGGCCGCTATCAGTATAGCATTTAAATGTAAATACGGAAATCTTCGAAATTGTATAAACCTCAGGAAAGGACCGACGGTCTGCGTACGCGGATATCAACCGCATAGAAGGGAAATTTGTTTTTTTCTCAACCCAAAATGAATATAAATCGTATACAATACTCGGAGGAAATGAAATATTCGAGGGGTTAGCTTGAAGCACGCACAGATCGAGGATTCCTTTTGTATGTCGATACTTGACTTGAGGAATAATCAATTCTTGCGATCATAGCCGAGCCATACGGATTTGTATCGTCGCGAATCCGGATACTTCGACTGCACCAACTTCTACGGGCTCGTTCATTGCGAACGCATTCCGCGTGTAGAATTTCCCACAAACTGTGCCCAAGTTTTTTTCGGTGCGGAACTGAGTCGGAAAAGCACTTCAAGGGCTCTTAGAACTTTATCTGTACGCGCACAAAAGATAATTAAATCCAACTTGGGTCGAGTGCCCGCAAAATAGTTTAAAAGTGTAAACTAGCGCGGATGAGCTGACGGAGCTGGAAACGGGAACAGATTTTTTTGTGCGAAAAGGCAAGACAATGTATCACGAGATGACGTGCAGCGTCAGCACGTACGCCAGAACTGAGTACGGTTCGAAGTAAGCTCGTCAGACAAGCTGCTATCGTCGCAATTTACCCGAAAAAAAGCTCGCCAAAAATTCACAAAAAAAAATTGCGATAAAAAACGCTAAGTGCACTAAGTTACGTTAATGGTTTCATAACCTCAAAACACACAATTTTGCTATACTGAAATTTTACATAATCGAGTTAGCCGTTTTGCATAATTTCCCGTTGGAGGGATAATTTTACTTTAAAAGCTCGGTTTTCGTTAGTAAATCTCGCGTATTGGTTTCGTAGATGTATACGCTTGGGCGGCTCTAGCCGCATCGATCGATGGAGAGTAACGAAAGCCGAAGTGTTTTACATATACAAACATAAAAAACTCGAGCGCTCAACAAATATTGCGTAAACAAAGCGAGATCGCAATGCAAATATTGGCCTTTCCCGCGCTACATCATCAGAAAAATGAGAAATTCTTTCACAATTTCAGATGGATGTCCTTTGTTGAATTTGTCGGATTTCTAAGCTAGTTAAAAATAATTGCCCGTAATGCCATCGGGTATTTGCGACAGTGGAATTCCTTTGCGATCGAAGATTAATATTAAGCGGATGCCACTTCGGAATGTACCCGAAATCTTTTCGACATTTCACAATTCGGGAATGTGCAAGTGCCTTTTTCCGGTTGAAACTCCTTGTAGCAAGCCAAGTTTCTGACTTAATCTTTCTTTTCTAGAAAGATTTCAAAGGTTTCCAGGGAAGAATGTCTGAAACTAGAACTAGAAGATTTGTACAATCTCTGAAACCCAAAAATATTTCTAAGGATCTTTTTGGGTGCTACTCAAGGGGCTTCCTAAAAGATCTAGGATCATTATATTTATGAAAATGCCCAAAAAGGGTATACGAAAGGCTTTCTTATCACCTCGACGCATATACAACCCTAACCTGAAACAGTCGATGATTTCATTTAAGATAATTTTTACTAATAATTCACGTAGTTTCTATTAAAACAAGTATAAATTGTGCAAAACTGTTGTGCAGATAAAGCGCATTTTTTTTTAACCGAAATAGCTTTTGTTTTGACATCAGCAATGGATATATTTCTTGCAGACGTCTCAATCCTCCTTTGTGAGTACCCTCTTCCGACAATCCGTTCTTGAGGTATAAGGGAATATACCCGATCACGATAAGAGGTCGAGGAAGAGAGCTATGGATGGTAGAAATTAATTCCTTTCGTTGAAACCTTTCATTAGAGTACCATGAAGAATAAAACTAGTTCCACCCCCCCCCTCCCTTCCCCTCCTCGCCGTACTTTGATAAGAGGGCAAAAAGAAGCGTAGTAGTTGGTAGAAAACGGTTCCTTTCGTTGAGACCTTTAATTAGAATACAATGCGAGATAAAATTAATTTTTAACCCCCCCTCTCCGGTCCCGTCGCTCACTGACCTCGAAAAAGAGTCGCACGGGAATGTTAAACTTCGTAAAAACCAATTTATTTCGATGAGACCTTTCATTAGAATACCATGAAAGGTAGACCACGTGTTGAACACCCCCCCCCCCCCCCATTTTCAAAAGTTTAACTTAGCACCACTAAAGACATGCGTAAATCTAAGACCAATTGGTTGTCGTATGTAAAAGCTATGCACGTTTTACTTTCAAAAACAGCCTCTCAGGAAATAATTCGTAGGGCATCCGTCTGGCATACCTTCAAGGTATAGGCTTCCTACTGCAAAAAATCCAGGACTCTAAGACCATTCCCCGAGAAGTAGTTCAAAACGATAGAAGTCGGTCCGGACGGACGGACAAAACGCAAACAGTAGGGCACATTTTTTTTAATTCTTACAAAATGCGCTAAAAATGTATATCTTCTTTGGCTACCAGGAAAACAGAATCCTTAATTTCTTTAAACTTCTGCATCAGAACAAATGCTAATGCTCATAATTTACAGTGTATACTGTGTATGTAGCGAAAGGAATTGTTTCTGCTCCTATCAGCGATGTATCTGGTAGAAAAGGTTGGATATTTTCTCTGGTTACAAGGAGAACATAAGAGGCACCTCTAAAAGCAGAGAAAATAATATAAAATAATCCCTAAGTGGTTCCTTTTTTTAGCATAATCAATCCCCCTTTCTAATAAAATTAGCGTTTTTGCGCTCATAACTTTATATAATTTGTTAGGAAAATATTTTCTGGCTACCAGGAGAACATACTAGCTAAGGAGCTGTCTCTCGTTGATCAAAGAGAGGCTTCAACTCCACGGTCCAGGCACCTCGAAATGGGGGGGGGGGGGACAACGCGAGGCCTTTTTGAAGAACCTGGTGGTGGATCAGCTTCGCAAGGAGAATTGGCGCACAGAAGGCGATGGCGCGGTGTCTGGGCCGGCGGCTCAGGGGAGCAACCGACGTCAGGGACCAAGCGTCTCAGATCGGAGGGAAGCACTCCAGGTTCTGGCTCAAGGCAGCCCGAGAAGAAAGCCCAGAGGTTCTGGATCACCAAAGGTGGCCGATTCACCACGAACGTTCCTGATAAAGGAGCCTTTAAAGCAGAAATTTTCATTGAAGGAATGTACGTCTTGAAATTGGAATCAGAAATTATGTAGTCATGATACAACTAAGTAAATAATAATAAATAAATACGCATAAAATAAAATAAACCATAACACGTAAAAGTCGATCACCTTCTTGCGTTCCTGTGGCCCCTTTAATAAAAAAATTCAAATAAATTGTATACCTTCTTCCATTCATGTGGTCCGGGTACAATTAGAAATTTTTAAAAGCAGAACACAAACCTTAAAAATTTGTGTCTCTCTCTCTCTCTTACCTTCTTATATTTCTTTTATACTGATCATTTTTAAATTAAACATTTGTATTAGGAGGACATAAAGGGCCTGAAACTGTATGCGGCTCCCTTGCGGCTATGTTACCTTGATATGTCAATAGATTTTAATTGTCTTTTTGCATTTATGTGACCCTGATAGAAGAACAATATTAAATCTCCGTGTGTTTATGTTGTCTCGATACCGTTCTTAAAACAGAAATATCTATCAGGCGAACATAGTAAGTTAAAACCTGCAAGTGAGAAATTCATAAATCAAGGGGCTGTAGTATGCGGGAAGGTGCGTTTCTGTGTTCTTGATACATAAGTTCTTGAAAGATAAATATTTCCCAGGAGAATATAATCCGATAGCAGCACTGAGAACACAAGAACATGATACAAAATAAGATCTATGGAAGAAACAAATGATCTTTACGCTTATGTTGTCCCAATACACCAATTTAAAAGATTTTTTAACAGGAGAGCCTTTACAATTTTTGTGTTGGAGGGGACCATTCCAATACATTCTAGTGAACCTTCCTATTTTTAAAAATTTTTAATACCTGTTAGTAGAGAGATTTTTACCAGGGGACATAATTCGTCACCAGTCCTGGATAATGAAAGTAATTCCTTTGCGTTTATGCTCTCCTGATCCACTATCTTTTTGAAGGCAAATATTCAAGCGGAAGATATAAGAATCTAAGAGCCGTGTCTTAGTAAATTTTTAGCTTCCTGCGTTTTTCCTATCCTGATGAAACAGCTTTTGAACAATAAATAGGACCATCGAGACATCATTCGGGAAAACGGGTATGACATGAATAAATTTTAACCGGAATACATAACACGATATCAGTAGCCGCCCCAATATTTTTAATTTTTACCTTCTTGCACTTCGATCAACATGTTTGGAGAGGCATTGAAACAGCAGTTCTAAAACCTATCAGGAGCAGAGCTCGGTCGAGCGTTCTAAAAAACCGCTCTAATTTTTTAAGAAATGCCCGCGAGCATCGAGTTGTTGCGAGTTCCGAGCTCGTGAGCGGAAAAAACGCTCGCGAGCGGAAAAAGCTCTCGGGAGCGGTAAATGAGCTTACGAACGGAAAAAGAGCTCACGAGCGGAAAAGACGCTTTTTCCGCTTGGAGCGCTTTTTCGAGCGAAACGCTCGCGAGCTGTACCCAGCTGTGATCAGGAGAGTATAAAAACGTCTTACCAGGATCGCAGGAACGCAAAAATGCAAATTACTTAAAGCACAGTTTAAAAATTGTGTATTCGCTTTTCTGTGATCCTGGTGCAATAGTACTTAAACGAAAAATCTTGTACCGGTGGAGCATATTGCGAAATGAGCTTTAGAAACTCTTTGCGTTCATGTTGCAAAATTTGACATAATTTGTGTCAGGAGAACACGCTCGGTAGTCTTACGAATTTAACGTTTTCTGGGTGACTTCCCTTTGTTTCCCTGGGGGATACCTTATCCTTTAAAACCTTTATGGTATGGTATACCCCCAAGACAAAGGAAAATTCGATGCACCCCCCCTCCCCCCTCCTAAAAGTAACGTCCTCTTCTGGTGGACATTTCATTCCTCAAAACCCCCGGTCTTACCATAAAAAATCTTTAGAGACCCCAGCACAACATAAACCCAGTATCGAGGGGTCTGGAATATTCCCCAGGAATATCCCCAAAGCAAAGGAAGGTTTGGTGGTCTTCTCTTAAAAGTAAGGGTCGCATTTTGGGGAATGTTCTATACACTCCAGACTCCATGGTACTACGTTTTACATCAAAAACTTTCTCAGACCTCCTCACTATCCTGATTATTTTGAGGTAGGACTATCGAATCCTCTTTTTGTTTGGTTGAGTGGTATCCACACACTCGAGGCCCCCCAGTACTACCTTACCCTTAAGAATCTTTAGATTACAGCACAAGCAACAGTAGTTCCTAGGGTCTGGGTGGTATGGAATATCCCTTAGGCAAAGGAAAATGGCCTTCGATTAAAAATGAGGTTCGTCTTCCGGGGAATATTCCATACACTCCAGATTCCCCGGTACTACTTTTTCCCTCCAAAACGTTTAGATATCTAGTTACTTTCATGATAACTTCGAAGGACTACCATCGAATCTTCTTTGTGTTTGCCTGGGGGATATTCCATACCCCCTAGGTACCTTATCCTTAAAAAATCTTTAGACCACTACACACAAAATTGTAGTACAGGGGGCTCTGGGAGTATGGAATACCCCCCAAGAAAAGAAAATTCGATAATTTTGTTGGAAGGCCATCGAATCTTGCTTTTGTTTGCCCGTGGAGTATTCCATAACCCCCCCCCCCTCCCCAGACCTCCCGGTACTGCCGTATCCTTAGAAAGCTTTAGAGATCTCTGCACAATAGAAAGTAGTACCGATGGGTCTTGTGGCGTAGAGCACGCCATTTTAATGTATCAGGACAATGTACTAATGTGCGAAGAGGTGCTTCACCGAGTATCTGTAACAAAAATTCTCTGGACAACATAATACATGAGAAGGTATGTGGTCAATAGAATGTTTCCTTCCCCATATTATCCTTTGAACTTTTTTATCCGGAGAATATAATACACGAGGAGGTACTGTTCTTAATTCACGGAGCACCTGTTTAAAAATGTTGTGTTTTTTATGGATACCATCAGGGGAATGTAAATTGCGAGTATCTACCAAAAAAACTCACGAAGCACTTGGTAGAAAATTGTGGGACATTTTCTTTGGCTACCAGGGAATCATAATCCTCAAAGATCTTTTTTAGGCTGAAGTAAAATTCAAACACTTTATTCTGGTTTAAAATTCTGCATCAAGAGAATGGAATGGAATGTGTCAGGAGGTGTTTATGCTCTCAATTAACAGGGCATACCAGGAGATCACGTTCCGTGGGGCGTCTTCTTTTTTATGCTCATTTTCGGTTTGAACGCCGGTCGAAGCTTGAGGCCTGGAATCTGAACTTTGAAAGCAGAAACTTGAACTGAAAAATATGGAGACTCGTACCAGAAAACCTTGAACCTTAAATTTCCAAATCAATTCATTGTGCTTTAGCTTTGGAGTTGACCCTTTACTCTTCACTTAAGCCTTAAGGCCCGAAACAAAGGGTGTACGTTTCAGGTTTGGAATATGGGACTATAGCTTTGATTAACATTTTCCAAAGAGGTTGAGTTTTTTCTTGCAGATTTCAAGCCTTCGACCAAGGCTTAAACTTCAATCTGAAACTCGCATCAAGTGTTAAACCAGCAACAGCACTTCCAGTGATTCTTAGTCTCGGGTTTCAGGTTTCTGGTGTTTCAATCCAGATCCGCAACAGACGGAAATTTAAGCCACCCCGTCTTTGTGTTAGCAGTTAGTTTGGTTTAAAATAAAATTGCATTTCAAATAGAACCTTTAATAACCCCTTTGCACTATTCCGCACGTTCGCCGCTTTTTCTTCCCACCTGAAAATATATGGAAAGCTCCCGTTTAAGCTCATATTCAAATAGTCGACGTTATCTCGAAATTCAAATACGTCCCCGTAAGCTCTTTAACCACATGCACGAGTTTAAATTAAATTAAATTTTTAAGCAAGACGTACCGCCGCAACTTTTCACCGTGAAAGGTACGAAATGAAATTTGGTTTCCAGTTACAGGCGCATTATAGATGGCTGACTGCAAAAAAAAATCACATTACCGGAGGGATTGGGTCGCGAACGCGAAATTATCAAATTTTTTTCCCAAAACTGCATAAATATTCAAATGTTACTGCCGCGCGGCGTAAAGAATGGACCCTTTACTAATAAATTCCCAAATTGCACTGCATTCTACTCCGCAGAGAAGGCCTCGAGTGAAATTTATGCCCTTTTAAAACAGAGCCGTAGACATTATTTTGAAAGGGTTGTTGATTTACTTTTTATTGTCGTGTAGATGGGACGTTTTACTTTTTTAGAGTGAATTTATTAATTGTCTTTTGTTCGGTCGTTACGTGAATGGGTTGTTATACAATTAACCCATAATTTGGGATTTAGCTAATTTCATTACAATTGAATGAATCTAGTTCTTTGCCCGGACGACGATCTAGAAACTCAATCCCATTGTGAATATGACTAATAATATTTAGACGTCACCATTTCATAAGGGAAAGCGATGTTTTTGGAAGTAGAAATAACTAATCCGTACGGTTAGGCAATGGTTTTGAACAAACTTTCGCTATACACGCGTCATCCCTCAAAGTAAACATTACTTAATTACCTGATTATTAAAGCGGGCATATACGCAAACCAGAGGTGTCCTAAACAATACAATAATAACCCACTAACCATTATGCTGAAGCAGGTAGACGTGGGATTAATTATTCCTTAAATTAACATCGTAAATAAATAGGCAGCTACACCATTACAGCCCACTAGACGTAAACATTTCCCAATGCTAATGGTGTCGAAATTGTGCAAACAGCGCTTCCTATCATTAAATAGTGTTTCGGAATTATCAAACCGTTAATTTATATTGTAAGGCGGTAACACAAAACGAGGATTACGCGCCGATTCTATAGTTCCGATAATCCGGGTAATATGAGCACAATGGATTTCCTGTATACGAATTGGGTAAATTAAAGTGGCGTCTTGATCAAAAAGACGGCGTCGGATAATAATTTAGCTAAGCCGGAAACGTGGCGGGATTAGTTTGTTGGTATCCGTTCCCGATTTCACATTTCGAAATTGGCGTGTACAAAAATGTTTTACAATTTGTTTTGTAAGGATATGCGTTTTCAAACCCGAATTGATGATGGAAATCCCAAGGGAGCATAGTACGTATATTGGATTCGGCAAATATGAAATACACATTTCGGGGTTCAATTATTGACGGACATATTTCACAAACAGATTCTGTCGGCATAGTCCTGGATTCGGTCGTATTTTATGTAAAGGGTGGAAAATGGCAACGACCGTTCAATGCGGAAAAGCATTTTACTATTCTGACGTCGAATGAAAACAATATGGCAATAGTTTTACAACGGTAAGACATAAATTTATCCGGAAGAGCCGAGACGGCGCAGCCACAAGCTCGCGGCCATAAATTAAGGTGTAGAAACAAGTTATAAGCTGTGGTATATTATAGGTCACATAAGGGCCAGAAGATTTATTTCTTTGCCCTCCTGGTGCAAATTGCTCTTTTAAAATGTTTAATTAAAATTTTCTTTCCATGTGACTCTTCCTAGAATGGGGTATTAGGATCACAGAACACCGAGTAGTTATTTTGTCCTTCTGATGTAAACTGCTCTTTTAAAATACTTGTATAAGAACCACAAAAGGCATAGGGGTGTAATATTATTTTCTTTTTTTTATTGCAAATTATTGTATTAGGATTGCAGAAACAGCAGAGAGGCGTAAAGCCTTCTTATTCGTTTGTATTCTACTAGTACAAGTTTTTCTTTTAAAAACCTACGTGTTCCTAGCGTAGTGTAGCAAGTACTTTTTGAGAAAGTTCGGGTTATCAGGAGAATATAAATAAGAAGCGGGCAAATTCTGCACGCCTAATTAAGATCACTTAAACAACCCAAAACAAACTTCGAGGTAGATTGGATATCAGGATTTTTTGCGCTTCCCTTCAGTCTATCAATCTATAAATAGCTTCGGTACTCCTAGGGTACCTAGTCAGTTTTCAAAAGGGTTCTGATATCAGGAGAATATAAAAATAGAAGTGCCCCTTATATACACCATAAAAGTAACGAATGAAGGTGTGTTTTACAGCCTCAAGCCCCAAAATCTCAGTCAATTGATCGTTTTCCTTGGAATTCAAGAAATTTTAGTGGTACTCTTAAGCCTTATGCGCTCCTGTTTTCAGATATCAATCCAATTCATCTCTAGGTCCCGCAATTCCGTATTTTATCATGTCAGAAGAATATATGCAGCAAGTGAGTCCTGTGCGCCTAATACGAACATCTTATTATGCAAGTTTATTAATGATTAGATACCCAAAAAGAATTCCCTTATGTAAAATAACATAAATAATATAATTATGTGCCCCTGTTTTCTCGGAAATCACGCCATCAGTGCCAATGTTAATAATTGTCGAAGAAACCCTGCGCTCCTGATATCCATTACTCCAAGAAGATAATGTATAAGAATGTCATAGTTCCAGGATCAAAAAGGTACTCCGCGAACCGAATTCTTCTTCGCCATAGCTTGGACACCAGGGAAGCATAAGGTGGTATTTTTACACAATTTATGCGTCCCCGTTTCCATATATTAAACTACCACAGCACGTGCATATTTGTGCTCGGAATTAATTTTTTTCAGAAGATTGGGGCAATGTCTGGGAATCAATTTCATGATTTCAGAACACACCAGTCATTATATCGTCGTTTGAACGGCATAAGATCGTATTTTACGAGCTTCATGCGCTCCTGTTTTCGGATATCGGTCCCATATCGCCGTTTGCACCGACAAATTTAAGTGGAGCTTAGCTTAAGGGTAGCTTAACATCCATGGCAACGATTATTGAGACAATGGTTGCCATGGATTTTAAGCTACGCTTAAGCTAAGCTCCGTTTAAATTTGTCGGTGCACACGGCCATTAATACATAATTATTAGCTCCTACACCTCGATGGTACTGGGATAACTAGAGCGTAATTTCTTTAGTTTAACCTATCAGGAGAGTATTCGAAGTGGATAAATCCTGTGCGCCTGATATTATCACTTCCTTTAGGAAGATAATGATGACAATTGACAGTTGTTGGGTTGGAAATCAGGAGAGCATAAGATGATATGCAATTCGATTTTTACGAATCAGTCCCTAATGCAATTTATTATACTTTGCGAAATTTTATTGTATCAGGAGAATATAAAAAGCGAGTAAATTGTGTGCGCTGGGTAGGCTCATTTCCTTCAGAACAAGAACTATTCCGACAGTTCCTATTTTCCACAATTTGTCGTCAGGAGAACATAAGACGATACTATTAAGTGGATCAAATATCGATACATTCATTGACAACTAGTTTTACTTTAGTACAGCAAGTGTACACCATCAGAGGACGCACGAAACGAGTAAGTACTGATCGCCTGCTACGATCG
The DNA here is from genome assembly GCF_008802855.1 of Photinus pyralis. NCBI lineage: Eukaryota > Metazoa > Arthropoda > Insecta > Coleoptera > Lampyridae > Photinus > Photinus pyralis. Next base: position 18,922,500 of record NW_022170250.1, read on the forward strand.
CCTCATTTGAAAGAAAGTTTATTTTATGACTTCAGGTATCGAAAGCTATTCAGTTAACTGGCAATGACTTGGCATGGTTTGGAAATCAGGAGATCACGTAAATTGTAATTTAAACTTTTATGCGCTCCTGTTCTCAGACACCGGTCGAGGTCCTGTGGGCATGATAGGATCAATTCATTTACACAACGAAAATTATGAGAATATCTTTGAAGATATCAGGACAAGAGTTTTTCTATTAATAGCTCTTCTTGCTGACAAGGTGACCATGATACAGTGTAAATAAATTAATCAGGAGAGCATCAGAAGGTATAAATGAACATTTTCCTCGACACTGATACACAGTTTGTTTCAGGTGCAGAAAACGCATGAGAAGAAGCGGGTGGCACTAGACTAAACCATTAGAATGCAAGAACATTCTATCAGGAGAACAGAATAGGTAAGAAGGTTCAAGTTATCACTTCTGTAATTGAGTAATGTTAATCGAGAAATTTGTATGATGAGAACGCGAATACTTTAACAGGTGTCTGTTCCCTTTTTAGTGATTCTGGTAAAACAATGTAAAAAGTACCAGGGGAGCATAATGTGAGAAGAAATAAAACTTCCAGGGCTTATATAACCTTATACGAACATGTAAACAAATGTTGAGAGCAATATCTCGAAGCAAAGGAGGAAGAGTCGTCAGAACATCTTCTCTTCCTGTTCCCTGTTCCCTTTGGACGCTCTTGCAGGCTCCAATAAATATCCTTCCCAAATTTTTGAAGATTCTTAAGAATTCTCAAGGTTTTTAAAGGGCTTTAATGGTCTCCCAAAAATACAAATCAAATAAGTCAATGAACACCCTGTAATCTATTGCAAGCCCTTGGAGACGCTGGTGACTCTTACACACTCTTTATGGATTTCTGGGGCCTATCGGGATAAGCATGTTAGATATCCTTCAAGCATATTAGGGAACCTTATAGGATTTAAATGCCAATTAAGCGCTCTAGATCGACGACGACTGGACCCTACCTACCAGCGAAATGATATGCATTATTAATATTAATCCTTAGTTAAAGCTCAGTAGGAATTCCTGAATTAACTGAAATTTCCACTAAAAGAGGGGGGTAGCTTTGGCACATTGTGGTTATGTTAGAGTGCTAGTTAGGTTAGGACAGAAATCTTGTATCAGGAGAACATAATGTGCGAGGAGATTGAAAGTTAGGATAAAATATTAGTGAGGTTAGGTTGGAGTGCTAGTTAGGTTAGGTCAGAAATCTTGTGTCAGGAAAACATAATGTACGAGGAGATTGAAACTTAGGATAAAATATTAGTGAGTTCAGGTTACAGTGCTGGTAAGGTTAGGTCAGAAATCTTGTATCAGGAGAATATGATGTGCGAGGAGATTGAAGGTTAGGATAAAATAGTGAGGTTAGGTTAGAGTGCTAGTTAGGTTAGGTCAGAAATCTTGTATCAGGAGAATATAATGTGCGAGGAGATTGAAAGTTAGGATAAAATATTAGTGAGGTTAGGTTAGGGTGCTAGTTAGGTTAGGTCAGAAATCTTGTATCAGGAGAATATGATGTGCGAGGAGATTGAAGGTTAGGATAAAATAGTGAGGTTAGGTTAGAGTGCTAGTTAGGTTAGGTCAGGAATCTTGTATCAGGAGAATAGAATGTGCGTGGAGATTGAAGTTAGGATAAAATATTAGTGAGATTAGGTTAGAGTGCTAGTTAGGTTAGGTCAGAAATCTTGTATTAGGAGAATGTGATGTGCGAGGAGATTGAAGGTTAGGATAAAATATTAGTGAGGTTAGGTTAGAGTGCTAGTTAGGTTAGGTTAGAAATCTTGTATCAGGAGAATATAATGTGCGAGAAGATTGAAGGTTAGAATAAAATATAAGTGAGGTTAGGTTAGGGTGCTAGTTAGGTTAGGTCAGAAATCTTGTATCAGGAGAATATAATGCGCGAGGAGACTGACGGTTAGAATAAAATATTAGTGAGGTTAGGTTAGGGTGCTAGTTAGGTTAGGTCAGAAACCTTGTATCAGGAGAATATAATGCGCGAGGAGACTGAAGGTTAGAATAAAATATTAGTGAGGTTAGGTTAGGGTGCTAGTTAGGTTAGGTCAGAAATCTTGTATCAGGAGAATATAATGCGCGAGGAGACTGACGGTTAGAATAAAATATTACTGAGGTTAGGTTAGGGTGCTAGCTGGGTTAGGTCAGAAATCTTGTATCAGGAGAATATAATGCGCGAGGAGTCTGAAGGTTAGAATAAAATATTAGTGAGGTTAGGTTAGGGTGCTAGTTAGGTTAGGTCAGAAATCTTGTATCAGGAGAATAGAATGTGCGTGGAGATTGAAGTTAGGATAAAATAGTGAGGTTAGGTTAGAGTGCTAGTTAGGTTAGGTCAGAAATCTTGTATCAGGAGAATATAATGCGCGAGAAGATTGAAGGTTGAATAAAATATTAGTGAGGTTAGGTTAGAGTGCTAGTTAGGTTAGGTCAGAAATCTTGTATCAGGAGAATATAATGTGCGAGGAGATTGAAGGTTGAATAAAATATTAGTGAGGTTGGGTTAGAGTGCTAGTTAGGTTAGGTCAGAAATCTTGTATCAGGAGAATATGATGTGCGAGGAGATTGAAGGTTAGGATAAAATAGTGAGGTTAGGTTAGAGTGCTAGTTAGGTTAGGTCAGAAATCTTGTATCAGGAGAATATAATGCGCGAGAAGATTGAAGGTTGAATAAAATATTAGTGAGGTTGGGTTAGAGTGCTAGTTAGGTTAGGTCAGAAATCTTGTATCAGGAGAATATAATGCGCGAGGAGACTGAAGGTTAGAATAAAATATTAGTGAGGTTAGGTTAGGGTGCTAGCTGGGTTAGGTCAGAAATCTTGTATCAGGAGAATATAATGCGCGAGGAGTCTGAAGGTTAGAATAAAATATTAGTGAGGTTAGGTTAGGGTGCTAGTTAGGTTAGCTCAGAAATCTTGTACCAGGAGAATATGATGTGCGAGGAGATTGAAGGTTAGGATAAAATAGTGAGGTTAGGTTCGAGTGCTAGTTAGGTTAGGTCAGAAATCTTGTATCAGGAGAATAGAATGTGCGTGGAGATTGAAGTTAGGATAAAATATTAGTGAGGTTAGGTTAGGGTGCTAGTTAGGTTAGGTAAGAAATCTTGTATCAGGAGAATATGCTGTGCGAGGAGATTGAAAGTTAGGATAAAATATTAGTGAGATTAGGTTAGAGTGCTAGTTAGGGTAGGTCAGAAATCTTGTATCAGGAGAATATGCTGTGCGAGGAGATTGAAGGTTAGGATAAAATATTAGTGAGATTAGGTTAGAGTGCTAGTTAGGTTAGGTCAGAAATCTTGTATCAGGAGAATATGCTGTGCGAGGAGATTGAAGGTTAGGATAAAATATTAGTGAGGTTAGGTTAGAGTGCTAGTTAGGTTAGTTCAGAAATCGTGTATCAGGAGAATATAATGTGCGTTAACCCGGAAAAGACCGTGGTTGTTCCATTTACTGATAGAAGGAGAATGGATCTCTTTCCGAAGACGTAAACTGGGTCTAGACAGGTCAGTGAAATATTTGGGAGTCCTCATAGGTTCCCAGCTGATCTAGAAAGGGGAAATTGAGCATATGCACGATAGGCATGTTGGAGTGCTTTTGGTTGTCAATGGGGCTGTGAACTTAGTTGCGAAGGGAAGGGGGTTGGGCTTCTCTATGAATGGAGTCTCATAAGTTTGCCGTAACAACAGAATTCGGCTATGTCACGGTTCATCCAAACGATTCAAACTGAAAGGGGCATTGGGGTAGAAGGGAGTTATTAGCCTGATTGGAAGGGAATCGTCCTCCACGGGTTGCAAAAAAGTAGGTGAATAAGACACAAGGGTCCGACACAAACTAATTTCTCTGTATACGGCCATAAATTCCCGGCATCGCTTAGTTTCGTCATTTTTAGATCACTATATCACGCCATATTTACTTTCAGGCCCCTTCCCCCCCTCCCCCTTCTTAAAACCGCGACGAACGGTATCTACAAAGTAGCAAGAATGTAATAATGTTAAAGTAAACATAATATAAAGACATAAAAGTTTTTTATGAGACCGAGAACTTTAGCTTTCTTTTATTGAGCTACAAATCCGAGAGGAAGTTTTTTGTATAAATATTTAGTGAACAACGGCAAGAGAAAAAAAAGCGCAATCAATCATTGCGAATGTAGAACGGAGAAATTTCGAAATTCATTCTGTTGCAAATTTATGTTCGTTTGAATTTTTTTTTGAGTTATTGGTTTGGAAATCTACTGCTTTTCGGTTAATTAAATCGTTCGGCATAGCCGAGCCGGCGTGGTTCGCGATATCTAAGTATACGTGCGGGGCTTAAAGTACTTTTCGCACTCGCTCAAACACCCCCGTTTGAATAATGCAAACAGCCAATTTTTACAATTTTACCCCAAAATAAACTTTCCTGTTTACACAAAACTTTGGTACAATGGGGCGAATTAAGGCGGCGTAAATTAACGCACATTTCCTATTTGAAGTGAATTTTTGCCGAAGTTCGCCCGCTTTGTCCGAGAACAATCGTTCATTACGCCCATTTTGTAACGTGAAATTTGCGAATTTATACCCCCCCCCCCCCCTCTTTCTCCGCCCGCGCGCCTTCTCGAGGTTTTCGATTGTAATACCCCACCGTATTGAATGGACGGGATGTTTCGCGATGTATGCGAGCTATGCAAATAATTCGATGCGAGATGACTTTCTGTGGCATCCCGATCGATCGATATCGCGTCAAACTGTCGACGTGCCCGAAACCGGTAGGAAGGCGTCGCAATTAACCGTGACCGAAATTAGGCAGTTTCGTGTCGTAAAGATGAAAGAATGGGTCTACTTTTACGATCCGGCTCGGTAGGGCCAATAAAGGCGTGTCAAAACGGGGCGAATCTTCGTGGATGGCAACCTGAAAATGATGAACGGAGTAAGGGCACAAAACATCTTTGATATATTCATCACAATAATTTTCCTTCCAAAAATCCGTTTCTTGCCAGCCCTTTTTTCTTGTAGGCGGATTAGATTAATACGCTTGTGTATAAAAATAGCAGCACAATTTTACGTTGTCCTTTTAAAGTTCCGCAGATAAATTTCACCACAAACCTGCGATTTTTGTCACTGAAACCCGCCTTTTTTGCCCTTTACACGCGACACCTACAAACCATTTCCACCTGAATTTATCATTGATACATCGCTGCATGATAATGCGCTAGGTAAACAACCTGCATCAAGCAGCATCAAGTATAAAGTGGCTAATGCCGAATGTTAATCATTTACATCCAAGCATCAAGCGTCAAGTATTAAGCAGCATCAAGTGTAAAGTGTCAAGTGTGAAGGATTATCATAAATAGCATCAAGTGTCAAGAAAGAGAGAACAAAGGTGTTAAGTGTCCTGCGTTAGTTGCCAAGTAGCATTAAATGACAACTATGGATTAGCACTCAGAATAGCATCAAGAATGTTGCATCAAGCACGAATCATCAACATTAATCATTATGCGTGAAGTATCAAAACATGCATCACTATGATGAAGGGTCCCGATCTGGAGCATCAAGTAAAAAAGCATCACCAAGTATTGCGATGACGTACACGAAATGTAGCATCGAGTATGAACCGCAAAGTCAGAGCACCGAAATAGTACATAGCCCAAAATTGCGAAGCATCAACTCGATATTTTGGGTGTTTAGAATCTTGTGGTAAAACCTGGTATTTACATCGGATACTAATAAGCGGATTCTTAAAACCCCAAACCCGATACATGGAACTTGATGCTCCAAATTTGACACTCCACTTATTAACCTTAGAACATTCTGATACTTCAGACATACCCCAAACTTTCTACTACAACCTAATTACCTAAACCTTCCATAAAAACCCCGATATGTCAAACCGTACAGATTAGACTTGATGCTTCTAACTTGACACTTCAATTATTGACCCAAGAATCTTCTGATACTTCAAACCTTCTCCCACAATTTGATTCTATAAAACTTTCTTCAAAACCTTATCATTCAAACCCGATACATTAGTGTTGATGCTTCAAATATGACACTTCGATATTTTTAATTCTCAAGAACCATCTGATTCCTCAAACCTAATATCCGAAACCCTAATACTAAAACCTAATTACCTAAACGTTTCCTAAAAACCTGAAGTTTGAAACAGGATCACCCCAATACTTTGAATTTATAATCATAGAACCTTCAAAATTCTTCAAACCTAATAGCTGAAACCTTTTACTACAACCTGATTCTCTATACCTTTCTTCAAAACCTGACATTACAAACCAGATGCATTACTTTTGATGCTTTAAACATGACTCTTTGGTATTTTCATTCTGATTCTACAATTTTGTACCAAGAGAACGTAACGGCTCATGATCATTTACCATCATCCGATATCATTTTTTGCGATAACAATTTCTATCAGGAGAACATAATAGGTTAGAAGGTTCATACCCGACCTGTGTGGCGAAGTTCAGTAAAAGCTGAGCTGTGGTGCTAAGGGTCCCTGGTTCGAATCCGGGTTCGAGCATGATGGATATTATTTGTAAACGTATAGTGGGTTGTGGTCGTAGAGCAGCCTTGGCTGAAATGGTCTATTCTTTAACCGTTGCAGCATAGTTCTAATTTGATTTCAGTATTTAAGGAAACGCTACTTCCACCATCACGGGAAATGATAGGCTCGGAGGTGTCTACGGAGAAATTATCAATTTCTGTGATTCTGATACTGCCATTTTTAGAAGCAAATTCTGTATCAGGAGGACATACTGGGTTAGAAAGTATCTAATCAAGTATAATTAATTTCTATGCTCCGAAATCATTTTTATAGGGAACATTATATGTCAGGTGTCTACGGATTAATTTGTCTAATTTTGATACTTCTATATTAGGAGAGTATGATATCTTTCAGGGTCTAATTCGATACATAATTAATTTCTATGATCCCGTATAGTTTTTTTGGGAGAATATTTTCTATCAGGAGAAAGTGAGAAGGTATCCACGGATATATTAGGTATTTATTTCAGTGGGCCTGATACAAATATTTCTAAAAAGAAATTCTGTAGTAGAACAACGTAGTAGGTTAGAAGACGTCTATAGAAATATGATCATTTATTAGTTTTTTGGTATGTTTTCTATCAGGAGAACATAATAAACTTGTAACAAGCTCCTGGGTCACTGAACATTTAATCAGTTCTTCCTTGGGTGATGGTAAACAAAATACAGAAAACAGAATTGGAAAATTTGAAACCGTTCGGGAGTTATCTTGTCCACAGACGGACGGGCGGAAAGTCCAAGATCATGAACTCACTAGGAGCTCGATTAGGGTGTCTTGGGGTAAATGATATATTGTTGTGATCTTGATACTCCTATTTTTAGAAAGAAATTCTTTATCAGGAGAACATAAGATGTTAGGTTAAAAAGTATGTATCGATACATGATCAACTTTAGAAGATTTTTAAAGATAAATGATTGACTATATCGGTATATGACCAGTTACGAATTTATGTGATACTGATAGGACTATTTTCCCAAGAAAATTCTGTATTAGGAGCACAGATTTAAACACTCAGTCTGTGTTAGAAGCACGTCATTTTCGCCCACCTGCATTAAATCTTCCCTGCTCTCCATTTATCCTTCCTCGCCCTTCTTTTCATCTTCCTGCAGTTTCCCCTCTATATTATTGTCATTACTTTTCTTCTTCTTTATGGTTGATGCTTACAACTATTTTCGATATTATTTGCTATTTGGCCTTTTCTCCTTTCATCCTCCTCGCGGACCACGTTTACTTCCTTCGTTTTCTCATCCGCCCTTATTTATCATCGTCTTCTCTGCAGTGCCCGGGTTCCCTTCTATTCTTGAAGCTGCCTGAGGGCCAGGCGGGATTTTTCATATTCCAGATTTGCGAACGATACTTAGAGGAAACGTGAAGAACACATGAATGAGGCATAAGGAAGGAGTGAGGCAGATGTAGGGGCGACAGAGATGTAAAAGTGGCGGAGGAAACCTTGATTGAAAGTGGAAATAAATGGCGAATAAGAGGGAGGGGAGTGGGGGGGGGGGGATGATTGGCACTGTACATGACCCAAGAATTTATCCATACTGCAAACCTAGTTAATACGCCAAACTTCTATCACAACCTGATTCTTCAAACCTAATACCTCAAACCTTCTGATTCTACAAACCCTTTTTCAAAACTTGTCACTTTAAACCCGATACATTGGACTTGATGCTTCAAACTTGTTACTTCAATATTTTCAACTTGTAATCCGAGATGTTTCTGAAACCTACAGCCTAATACCTCAATCCTTCTACTACAACCTCAGTTTATAAACCTTTTTTCAGATCCTGACATTTCAAACCACATACATTTGACCTGTTGCTTCAAACTTGGCACACCAATACTTTCAAATTATGACCAAAGAACCTTCTGATACTTAAAACCTAAGACCTCAAACCTTCTGATTCTACAAACCCTTCGTCAAACCTTGGAACTTTAAACCCGATACATTGGACTTGATGCTTCAAACTTGTTACTTCAATATTTTCAACTTGTAATCCAAGATGTTCCTGAAACCTAAACTTAAAACCTAAACCTCAAACCCTCTAGTACAACCTGATTCCATATACCTTTCTTCAAAACCTGTCATTGCAAACATGATAAATTAGACCTGATGCTTCAAATTTGTCACCTCCATATTTTTAGTTTATAACTAAGAATCTTTCTGATACGTCAAACCTCAACCTTCTACTGAAACCTGGTTCTATAAACCTTTCTTTAAAATATCCCATTTGAAACCCGATACATTTGACTTGATGCTTCACTTCAAAATTTTCAATTTATGACCTAACCACCTTCTGATAGTTAAAACCAAACACCTCAAACCTTCTACTACAACCTGATTCAATAAGCCTTCAAAACCTGACATTATTTCAAATCCGATTCGTTACATTTGATGCTTCACACCTGACACCAGTATTTTCAATTCATAATCTAGGAATCCTTCGATAGGTACTGCAAACCTAATGCACCAGATTCGCTACTAAGATCTGATTCTATAAACCTTTTTCCAAAACCTGATTCTTCAAATCCCAAGAGATTCGGCTTGATGCTTTAGACTTTACACTTTCATATTTTGTATTTATATCGCAAGAACCTTCTGATACTTTAAACCTCATACCTTCTACTGCAATCTGATTCTATCAACCTTTCTTCAAAACCTCTCATTTCAAAC
>NW_022170250.1:18931857-18971682 GCF_008802855.1 Photinus pyralis
TACCTGAAAACCCCCTCCAAAGATATAAGTAATTCGACAACTTTAAGTAGCCCAAAAATCGCATGAACTTCAAAAAAATTCTGATACTTAATAACCTAGAACTCCAGTGATTTTAAAACCCTTCAGAACCTCAAAGGTTTCACTAATCCCAGGGATCTAAAAAACCTCAAAGAGGTAAAAAGTGCGAAGAACGTCAAAAACTTTAAAACCATCGAGAAAATAGGAACTCCAAGGATGTCAGAATACCTCAGTAATGTCCAGGCCTCATTTCAGGCTTCACGCCTCAAACCTAGAACGTCAAGCCTCGTGATGTCGACGCACAGAAACCTCCAACCAACATAACCTCATTTCGGGTGCGGATAATTGCGAAAGACGGTTCAGTAATGATCACTCGATGGATTACGGATGAGCGAGTCCAATTTTGTGGGTCACGTTCAGATTTATCTTCGTTAAAAATGCGTCTGGTAGGTGGCACGAAAAACACGAACGCTGTGTGAGTGATTGACGTTTTCGTTCCGGCACGTACCCCTAGCTTGTTGACTATCAAGAAAACCTTCACGGCACTAAAATCATTTCGGCTGTCCCAGCGTCTATAGTCCATTAAATACAAACGCGCCCCTAATCATCTACTATATAATTCGACGCTTAATCAGCTTCTATTTGTAGTAACTCCGGATTAGAAAATGTCAAACCAATTTACATCATTACGCGAATGGAGGTATATAGCCTCATCAATGAATAATATTAATTCCACCAGCGCGGATTACGTGAGAAATGCTCAATTATTTTCGTCATTAATATCGCGTCGGTTCCACTTTAATATTGATTTACCTGAATGTAACAAACTAGTATGGATGTGCGATGCTCAGTATCAGACACGTTTTGGCTCCGTATGGATTTTTTGATCTATCTTAACTCATTCATTTGCTCTTTAAAGATATGCCAATTACAAGACAAAACGATGGAGGTATACACGGTCGTAATTAGCAGTGGGCGTTTGCGTTCTAGGACTTAATTGGCGGTTACGTGTCAGCGAACCATGTCATCTGCAATTAATTGCAATGAATTCATCTACAGGCCCTTTTAATCGAGACTTTAATGTTTCAGTAATTTACGGTAAAACAAAGCCCGATATTTTATTATCCCGGCGAGGACCCCCCCAACTTCCAAGAGTTACAAACTTTTAGGTTCAGGCTTCAGGTCTCACGAAACACTTCTATGCTTCGCATTTTACTTCGAATTCTAAGCTTATGCATCGAACCAAAAGTGTATGCCCTTTTTTTCCCACTTGCCAGATTTCTAGGCCGATCAGACCCGAGATATTTCAAGCTTTCGAGGAACTTTTGAAAAGTTAAAACTACTGCTGACGTCAAAGGAACTTCAATTGATTTAATGACGAAACTGTATAAAGTACTCACAAAAATTTGAACAACAAATTCTAACAATTCAGGATCATACCTCCATACCTTTAATCTCCAACATTGTATCTCTTGCTTCAAGCCTTAATTTTTAATCTCAAAAGCCCACACCTTCTCACCTCGGGCTGTAGGATACACGCTCCAGTCGTCACGCGTTACGACACAAGCGACAAGATTCATCCTTCAACCACACACACCTTAAATCTCAAAGTTTGAACATGAACCTGACATTTGGTCTTGGCCTAATCTTGGGCCTCATGCCTCGAATCTTTTCAGACTTTCCGAACCTTTAAAGCCGAGTACACCGAAGGCGAGTTCGGCACACACCTAGACAGAGTAAAGGTCTGATGGAGTAATAACACGCATATTTCAATGCCCATCGAGCCAAAGGTATGCATAGGTAGAGTAGAGGTCTGACTTACTCCATCAAAACTTTACTCTGTCTAGGTCGCAGGTAGGCAAAAGTGCCGAGCGAGTCGAAGGCGTGTTAGTACAAACTCTAACCTCAAACCTATAACCTCAATCCTATAACCCCCAACCTATAACCTAAACCTATAACCTCAAACCTATTACCTCAAACCTATAACCTCAAACGTATAACCTCAAAGCTATAACCTCAAATCTATAACCTCAAACATTTAAGCTATGACCTCTAACTTAACATTTAAACTCGAAACTCCAAGTTTTAAATATTTTAAATTTTGACTCTTGAATCCCACACCGGGCTGCTAATTAGAACACTACTTATAGTGCTTACAAAAACCATGCTATGAGTTAACTACCACTTCAAACCTCAAATTTAAAATTTCAAGCAGCAAACCACGTAAATCTAACCTTAAATGTAGATATTTGAGCCTTGTAATTTCAGACTCGACTCTCACGTTCCTGACTTCAGGATTTAGAACCAATACGCCAGTCCACAAGCCTTAGACCCGAAAAACAGGGTTCGAGGTGCTAGACTTTAAGACTTAGGAATATTGCCCTATGCCCCAAACCTGACCGTGGCATACTTCAAGCATGAACCGTAAAACTCTAGACGTTAAACGTTGACTTTTGGGTCTCAAGCCTCACTTCTCAAACTTTAAACCTCAAACCTCAAATATCATGTCGAATGACGATGTCGGCTCAAATTTAACGACGAGTTTTATGCAAAGTTCTGATGAGGTAAGTGAGACCTCTAACCTCAAAGTCCTAGTCTCCCTCTCAAACCTGTAATCTCAAACTTCTAAGTTGAAACATTTGTCCGTAAGCCGCTAACCTCAAATTTGAGAAAAATTTAACCTCAAACGTATGTCCTCAAATCCCTAACTTTACACCACTAACCTAAGACTTTTAACCGTATGCTTCGAAGCTTAAATCTCTACCCTCTGACCTCAAAGCCCTAACCCCAAACCTATTACTTGATACTTATGACCTTAATGAGTATAACCTCAAGCCTACGATCTCAAGCTTACGAGCTCAAACACTTTATTTTAAACATGTACCTAACCTCTAACCTGAAACTGCTAACCTCAAACATCAAACTGTTATTCCAAAACTTCCAACTTCTATGTTTTAACCTCAAAATTCTAACCTCTAACCTCAAACCTTTAACCACAAACTTTTAGCCTCAAACCTCCAATTTTAAACCTTTAACCATAAAACTGTAACACTAATATCATAATAGCAATCCGTGGTGTTGATATAAAATTTCGAAATGGGGCGAATAGAAAAACAATAAAATACTTAGGCTTTCCCTATAGATTACCCTTGAATCAATGAAGAAGGTATTAGTATTTTATTGCTTTAACATTTAATTTCAAATCAGTCAACAATCCCAATCTCTTAACCTCAAGATTCTAAATTCAAACGTCTAACCTCTGACCTCAAAACCCTTACCCCAAACTTCTGACGTGAAACCTTTGGCCTCAAGCCTATAACCTCACACCTATTACCTCAAATCGATGACCTCAAACCTCTAACATCAAAAATCTAACCTCGGACCTTACATATCCAACAAAGCTGCTAACTTCAAATGTCAAATTTCCTTCATTCTTTTCTTCTAAACATTAACCTCAAACCTTTAACCTCGAACCTTCAACCGTCAACCTCTAACTTCCAACTTTAACCTCAAAGATTTAACCTCAAACCTCTACACTTAAACGTATAACCTCAATCACCTAAATTCAAACAATAAACCGCAATCCTCAAACATTTAATCTTAAACTTCTAAACTTAAACCCCTCAAGCAAAACCTTTGGAATAAAGACAGTTGCTGTATTGAAACCACTTGTTGAATCCCTATACACATTTAAATTTTTGGAGCTTCAGGGAATTGAGGTTACCAAGTCACCAAACTTAGGTCAAAACTTAAACTTCAAACCCTAAACCCCAGTTCCAAACCTCGAACCACAACCATCAACCTTTAAGCCCGAAGCCTTTTCCATTTTTCTACTTTTTTCAGAATTAAATCTCGATCCTCGAGCCTTTAGACCCAAAACCCCAGTCAGAAGCGTTAGATTCAAAAACCAAGTCTTTAATTTTGAGGTTTATCAACGAGGTCCCTTGCCAGACCTCACTGCGGCACGGCTTTAATATCAACCCTTAAAACCGTGGCTTTTAATCCTCAATTCTCATTCCTGAAATTTTAATCTTCAGGTGTCAAATATGGTACCTCAAACCTTAGATTTTGAGTAGCTTACTTCGATACTTGCCTCAAGCCCTGTGGCCTTAAACTTAACGCCACAATTCTCAAGATTCGGGCTTAGTCTTAGGGTTTAAGATCTACCCCTACTACACGTGTCTTGTCTCAACCTTAGATCATACAATCTTCAATGTCAAACATCAACCCTTCGACCTTAAGCAATTTACACATTTTGATTATCTTCGGATTCGAGCTTTATGTCCTTTTTATTTAATATCCAGTTAAGTCTTGAATTTCATTAACGATGATTCGAAAATTAAATTGCAGTATTGATGGGTAGGTTACCTATATGATGCTCTTATGTAACAGTGGTCCTCTACCTTTTTATGGTGTGTCACAAGACTTTCCAGGCTATTTAAATTTTCCAGGCGTTGTCACTTCACTAAAATCTTAAAGGCTTTTGATCTGCTTGGGGCCTTTGAGTTCTTAAGAGCCCTGAGATTTATACTTTTGGGTTTTATAACTTTGCAGACACTGGAGAGATCTTAAAATGACTGGTAGCAAAAAAAAACATTTATAAAACCACTATATAAATCCATAGACATGCAAATGATAAAATATCACAGTCATCAGTGAATGGTGGAAATTGGAAACGACTACAAAGACGATTTTAATAAAAACGTCCAGCTAAAGCCCTTATTATTTCATAATACTTTGCTATGACTTCATTTAATCCCCGGCCAAAGCTCTTCGCTGCTCTTCATTTTCATTAAGTAAACGTTATGATCCAGAAAAGTCCGACAGATAAAGGAAATTACTTTCGAAATGTTAAAAAAAACAGGCGATTTTAATTAACAATCTAGAAAAACGCTTCGTCTATCAAATATTAATCTAACGGTCTCGTCGGACTGCGTTTCGTTCGCGGCAGATGTATCCTGAAAGGGTTGTTAATTAAAGGTTATTGTCGAATCGCGTAATTAACCCCGATATATAAATATCCATAATTTAGACGTAAACGTGATGGAAATTTTCTAATAAAAGTAAATCGCGTTTACTCGGCGGGAGATCGACGAAACAATTTCGAAAACGGCGGTAACGTTTTCAATTAATCAAAGCAGGACTTAAACGAGATTAAAGTGGGACGCCCCGCGGGGAAACTAAAGGAAACAGAATTAAAACATAATTATGCCGAATTCGACATTAAATCTTGGTAGTTCTTGAAATGACACGGTTTTTGAAAATTATCGACGTTTTTAGTTTTTTAGGAGTTTGGTGATCGGGGCGTTTCTGGTAAGTTGTGAGTTTCTTTAGGTTCATGAAGTTATTATATTTTGAGGTTTCGAGACACTGGAAGGTTTCTCAGATCGGGTTGTGCCTGGGAGTATTGAGGTTCAAGTTGCAAATCTTTGAAACTCATCAAAGATTTGAGGTTTTTGAGGAAATTTCACGTTCTTGAGCAAAAGCTTTTGATGTTTTTCAGGATTTTACAATTTCATTGGAGTAAGGGACCCGTGAAGTGTTTTAGGTTATTCAGCTTCTTGAAGATCTTGACTTGTTTGGTCTGCAGAGATTTTCTGGTACATTTGTTGCACTTGACTTTTGTCCTTGAGGATCTTAATAGAGATTCTTGAGGTTTTTGAGGTTCTACTTCTTGGTGCTTCCTAAATTCTGGATACTCCTCAAGTTCTTGGTGTCATTAACCCCTTGCGTCCTTTAACACTTTTGATTTGCGTTAATTTGTCAAAACTTAAAAACTTAAGATCCAAGAGAGGGATTCTTGAAATTCGCGAACCTTTTTTTGGAGCTTAACGTGCCTTAATTATTTACTTCAGGTTGTCGCAGTTCTATGAGGTTCTGTAAGTGATTCGGTTTTGCGCCATTTCGAGCTCTAAAAATTGTTAATGTTGGAGCTGTCGCCGTGCCTGAAGCACGCACGTTTTTCACCGATATCTCCTCATTTAGAGAGAACGTGGTCGACTCGTCTTTTTGGCGTCACCTCGTCGCAGATGCTCGTTAGATATGCCTCCAAATCTTCCTCGACCCAATCTCGTTGCGGCAGCGGTTCGCCCAACCTCTCTTGTAGTAGCTCCGCGATAATTTTGTTCAGTACTGACCGGGCTTTTCCCACTCACTTCTCCCCCGGAGGAGGATGTCGCAGTTCCTCGATTTTCCTTTGATTTTGATTTTATTCGTGGCTTCGACGCGATGCGTGACAGTTCTCGGACGTGGTCACTAACTTCGTGGGGTTGCTTGGATTGCTCCTAGGGTTTTAAGTACTTCAACCGTTTTGATTTTTGTGATGTGACGAGGCACTGTGTCTTGCGAATTTTGATTCATGAAGTCGATAGAGTTCTTAAGATTTTTGTTACACTTGAAATCCCTAGCTCCCTTTGAAGCTCTTATAATTCATGAAACCCTCGCAGTTTGTAGAAAATGGAGGTATGAAGTTTGAAGTTTTTGAATTTATTCTATTTCCATCTGCAAAAAAATTCATTTCAAACAGCGATTATATTACTGTAAGTTCTAAATTCCCAACTTGGGTTATGAATAAATGAAGTAATGCAATAATTTTCTCTACAGAGTGTCCCATTAATAATGGTCCCATAGGTCTTGTTGGAAAGTGCTCTCTTTGTGGACTTCGTGGAGATTTTACATGAATAGTCTTTTTAGTAAATGTGATGAGTGGTAGAGGGCGCAATGTGACATTAACATAAACTTTGTAGGTTTTTGAAAATGGAACGATATAATTATTATATGATATCAAATAAGATGAAAAAGTGAGAATATCAGCGAAAACCGCATTTTGATATCTGTTTTCTAAGCGGAGATATGGCGAAAATACGAACATTTACAAATTTTAATTGCAATATTTATATTCATCCAAGGTGGATTTGAAACAAAAGAAAAACCTGTCAAACTTTATCACAGTCTGTAGCACCCTTTCATTAATCAAGGGGAAGTATTTGTTCATGGCTGTCCTCTAGCGGCGAAACTAGAAACTTGAAAATAATTTCCAGCGATTTCTCTTGGTCTCTTTTGTTGACAAAAATTTTTTTCCCGAAGCTGTTCAATTAACGGTTCCATAGATAAGGCCTGTGACCATTTAATGGGACACCCTGTACATACGGAAGTTTTTTATAGCTCTTAATAGGGTGTTTGATTTTTTTGATGTCCTTGATTTGGGGGAAACTTTGAATTTCTTGAAATATTTAAGGCATTTGGGAGGCTTGAGGTTTTTGAGCATATACTTGCAGTTTTAGGGGGTTTTGAGTATCAAATGTTTATGAACATTATAAGATAAGATAAATACTTTTATTCTCTACCAGAGAGGTGTTGAATAATTCAAAAAATTTACAAACATTATAAACAAGTGTAAACAAACAACAAGAAAATATAAATATACATGTACAGTTAAAAATTAATAAATACTAAACTAGGTACGTAAACTCCTGGAAAACATCAAAGAATTCGTTTAAAGAATAAAAAACAAAGGAATTAAGTCGCATTCTTAGCGTTTTTTTAAACAAATCAAGTGAAGGAATTGACCTTATACCCTGAGGAATGCAATTGTATATCTTCACAGCTATTACTATATGTGAATTATTAATAATTGAAGATTTAGCTATTGGTATTCTAATGAGTTGAGCATGTCTTGTACTGTAAGCATGACAGTCGGAGTTACGTTTAAACAAGTGAAGGTTACAGTGTACATATTGGCAGGATTAGTTTAAATTTAAATAATTTTGACTAAAATTACCTTTAATTTGTATTACGTTAGCAATAACATGGTGGAGTTCATTACATATTTGATTCGTTGAATGCTTATGAACACAAAATGTTTTTAAATTTCCAATTGTTTAAATATTTACTTTGGGAACAAGGTATCAAATGGAATTTTTGAAAAAACAACATTTGCCTCCTTTAGGAACGCAGCAGAATAAATCCCAACGGCCTTTTGTATTTCGTCCATAGATATAGCCTCCCAGTGTTCGTCAAATTTTTTCGTTAGCAAACTTGCCGCCTCCGGTTTGTCTTGGGAGGTAAAGGTAAAGGTGACCTTTTCGTCCTTGATGTCGATTATTTTGATGTCCTTCGCCTCCAGGTATCTCTCTCCACCGACGGTTTGCGGCGATCCGCTAAATTTGACCGTCATCGACTTGTTAACTGGAATATGCTATTTAAGTGAACTTGGCCATGAAGTGTGCCTACATACCTATATTAACGCTGCATTGTCCGGCGCTGCTGGCGTCGACACCGCCGAAGAGGGCGCCCTCAAATTCGTAGTCAGAAGTTACTTGTACCTTTCCGGTTAACGCCTTTATGACAATCAAAAAGCTGTCGTCGGTGATTTGGGCACTGTAATTGGAAGTTATAAAATGGCCCCATGGTGTGGGTGTGGGGGGAAGGAGGCTTACGTGACTTCTTCAATTTGACTGAACACGAAACCGTAGACCTTGATGTTGGTGTAGACCTGGTCAAAGTGCGTTGGAGGCACAGCATTAATCACGAATTTTGGAAGCGTGAACGGCTCGAGGGACGGGAGACCATATTCGGTTACTCCTAAAATGTCACGTTAATTACAGTGGACGACTTGCTGTCAGTACCGTCTTTCAAAACAGGAAGCGCATTTAGGATTGCCGATTTGAGGCAGCTGTTGATATCAGGATCTGAGCGCGAGCACACTTGGAATTTTGCTGAAATGATCACATGCAATAGTTAATAAGGCAACTGCCATACTTACTGATAAGTTGAGCATTGCAGAAAATTATATTCAGCGCAAACACTAGGGTGATGAACCCGATCATTTTGGAAAGCAAATTGGGCGAAGGAGAACTCCGGTCAACTTTATGTACCCAGAAATTGATTAATTTTAATAATTTGTAATTGTGTGCAAACCATTAGTACCATTACAGTATTATACGTATAATTATTATGTAAGGCACATGCATTCAATTATATTGGTTGCCATTAGACATTTCCCATGGTTGAATATCATGTGAACCTCTGAAGTTAATGCATAAATAATATCAAAAAGATAACCATATTTCTTCCTGAAAGTACAACTGTATGCAAATTTTATTGCAAAGCGTCACCGACGCGCTCCCGCTAATATTTTGTATTGATCTCCAGATATATATCACATATGTATATTCCTTTTTCTCTGTCACTTTCTCTCTTTTCTATTTTTTTGTAGTACACTAATAAAGTGCTTCTTCAAATCTCCTATCTTTTTTTCCTTCATCCTCCTAAATCTATCAATTTCGAGAAACCCAGCTCTGTTTTACGCTTTCCATCTCTTCATTTTGTTCTTTTATCTCTTATCTTTCTTATCTCTGTGTCACATTTTCCTTCCTCTTCTCTCTATTGTGATGTGGCGACCTGAATCAGCTCTTGAATTTATCATGAATTCATTTACTTACGTTACTTTATCTCTTGTTTGTCCTTTCTCATTATTCTTTTTGAAATAAAGAGTTTAACCAACCACAATAATTTTTTCTACAAGCTTATATTTGCAAAAGGGATACAAGACTGAAGCTTAATTTTTATTGACAGTTTCTTTGACATATAGTGCAGCGGAGAGAACCGCGAAATCGTTCAAAAAATTTTTTCGGAGTAGAAAGAATTGGGACCCACACCATTTTGTTCAGAAATGTTTGAACCTTCAGAATCTCGCTTTACGACATTTTCCCGTGGTCCTGACAAAAGTTATAGGCCGCTAAAGTTGAAATTTACTCATTTTCGCGCGCGCGACTAGACCACCGAAAGTATTTATTTTCTCAGCAACTAAGCGATATACATCAATAATTCCTTTTGTAAAATGAAAGTACATTTATAGCAGAATCTAAAGTATTCAATTTACCTACCTTGTTATGGACAGTTTTTAGAAAAATGACCGTCAACTTCCAAAATTCGTGTAGCAGATGAAAAGTGCGCACTTTGAACTCTCATAACTTTTTATTTCACGATATCGATTTCCAATATTTATAGCTCATTCGATGCTCCAAAGCATTGTGATTATTTTATTTTCTATAACATTACCGTGAATTTTTCATAATAAAAAAGTTACGGTCATTTAAGTAAAAACCTACCGACCTCGCCGAGTCGGGAGTCGCGAGTGAGACGGAGAGGGAAGGATAGTCAGCAGCGTTCGCTAAACAAGGAGCGATGCGTAAGAGGTTCTACTTTACTAAGAAATTTCTCTCCGAATACCAAAACTAGCTATTTAGGCCGTTTAGCGTTTACAAATGCATTCCGCCGAGTTGCATTGTAAAATCTCAAACAATTCATTAACTCCATGTATCTCAGTTCTTTGGTGAAATATATAGGTACAAATAGGTACCTTTCCCTGTAAATTTTGGGGGTTACTCCACATTAGGTATCTCTTGTGCTGTGCTGTATATTGCAAGATCAGCAGTGACAACGGTATGATTTTGTCCCAAAGATTCAGGCTTGTTTTTTGATTTCACTAGACGATTCATTCATTCATTCATTCATTTTTATTTAATTCCTTCGACAAATAACATTTGTATGGAACAAGTCAATATAACATTAATTAAACAAACGAACAGTTAAACAAACAAACAATTAAATATTGGAAGATATAAAAAATTCTTGTATGTTGTAGAAACACCCATTGACTAGATAATCGTACAATTTCTTTTTAAATTTTTTCCATGTAAGGCAAGTTCGATGGTTAGGATGGTATTGTAGCTCGCTGGTGGAGAATTCAAAAACGGCATAGGTATATTATATTGAATGGTAGATACCGGAACTTACTTAGGAGGATTATCAGCAGGTACTTAGGCTGTTAAAGTCAGTTATCTGGTCGTTATCTAGTGATAGGTAAACGAGGAATTTGGATTTCTTCTGTCGATGTATCTCGCTTTTGAAAAAAGACTGTGCGTTGAATTTTTTTCGTCTGTTTCCACAGAATATGGCCTACTTATTCTTATTCTGTGACTGTTTCCTCATTGATGTCGAAGTTGCTCGCTGTGATAAAATTATCATTTTTTATTTGACAAATTTTTGTGAAATGTAGGTAGACGCCCTTAGCAGAACATGTAATATTGACGTTTACTGTACTTGTTATGCCACTGTCGGAGAACATTTTCTGACCCGAAAGACCAATTTGCAAATGAGTCAGAGTGTAACTTTTGTTTGAAAAATGACCTTAAGAAAAACTGTTCAATAATTTTGTTCCGTAAGTATGTACCTAGACAACAAACTTCGTGGAATTTTGTCAATTTTCGTTGTCCGGCCAAGAATTGCAGTGGAATTATTTTTTTCGAATTTTCAAAAACTAATTTCAGATTCAAAAACCACCAGATACCAAATTTCGTCAAAATCAACATTTTTTCGCACCCCTATTGAGGGGTGTGTCCTTTTGCGGTAGGAATTTTGAAAAATTATTTGCAAAACCGGAAAGGGCATACAGCAAAACCTACTCAAAGACTTACCACCAGTCTCTGTAACTGTTGCTGAGAAAAAAAGAAACTTTACCACTTTTTTGAGGGTGGCTCCTAAACGAATACATGGTTTTTTTTTTTTGTGTTTGGATCCATCGTTCCTCGAAATGGGGGTTGAAATATATTGTGTGATCAAAACTCTCTAAACCTTCCCCATATAGTTTTTATTCGTTGAAGTTTTTAAAAATAAAAGCGACTATAGCTTCGGCGTACTGCCATCAGGCGATGTGAAATTTAACAGGAAAACGGTAAGTTACAAACGTTGAAGACGAATAAGACGAACATGTTGTTTTTTAATTATTAACTGGCCGAAGCCAAGTGAAAAATCCTGAAGGGTGGTTAAACCGGAAAGGTTGTCCTAAGTTTCAAAACGAATTATTATCAAGCCTTGTTAAGAGTAAGACAACCGACCGGAGGGTTGAATTATTACATTAAAAGTTGAAAGTTGAATTTAACACATTTCAAAAGAACCGGGGGGAAAAAATAAACTCATAAAAGTTTTGAAACTATTGAGATGACTACATATTTAAATTATTTAAGTTAAGTTTAAATTCGAGATCATGCAGACGGCATGTCTAGAAATGATTGACCACCAGGTTTACCTATCACTAGATAACGACCAGAATACTGACTTTAACAGCATAAGTACCTGCTGATAATCCTCCTAAGTAAGTTCCGGTATCTACCATTCAATATAATATACCTATGCCGTTTTTGAATTTTCCACCAGCGAGCTACAATACCATCCTAACCATCGTCTAGTGAAATCAAAAAACAAGCCTGAATCTTTGGGACAAAATCATACCGTTGTTACTGCTGATCTCGCAATATACAGCACAGCACAAGAGATACCTGATGTGGAGTAACCCCCAAAATTTACAGGGAAAGGTACCTATTTGTACCTATATATTTCACCAAAGAACTGAGATACATGGAGTTAATGAATTGTTTGAGATTTTACAATGCAACTCGGCGGAATGCATTTGTAAACTAAACGGCCTAAATAGCTAGTTTTGGTATTCGGAGAGAAATTTCTTACTAAAGTAAAATCTCTTACGCATCGCTCCTTGTTTAGCGAACGCTGCTGACTATCCTTCCCTCTCCGTCTCACTCGCGATTACCGACTCGGCGAGGTCGGTAGGTTTTTACTTAAATGACCCTAACTTTTTTATTATGAAAAATTCACGGTAATGTTATAGAAAATAAAATAATCACAATGCTTTGGAGCATCGAATGAGCTATAAATATTGGAAATCAATATCGTGAAATAAAAAGTTAAGAGTTCAAAGTGCGCACTTTTCATCTGCTACACGAATTTTGGAAGTTGACGGTCATTTTTCTAAAAACTGTGCATAACAAGGTAGGTAAATATGATTGCTTTAGATTTTGCTATAATGTACTTTCATTTTACAAAAGGAATTATTGATGTATATCGCTTAGTTGCTGAGAAAATAAATACTTTCGGTGGTCTAGTCGCGCGCGCGAAAATGAGTAAATTTCAACTTTAGCGGCCTATAACTTTTGTCAGGACCACGCGAAAATGTCGTAAAGCGAGATTCTGAAGGTTCAAACATTTCTGAACAAAATGGTGTGGGTCCCAATTCTTTCTACTCCGAAAAAAAAAACTACCTCAAATAAGCGAGTTAGCGCCGGCTCTCCGCTGCACTAATACATAATACTAACTCGATAATTTACATTCTCCCACAATTGACCACAGGTTTCAATTCACGTTCAACTTCTATCTGCGTTACAGTTAACAATGACGTCATCAATGTAGTCCTCGAAGGGTTCACTTCCATGGGGTACAGATTTTGAATAGGTTTTATTTGTAGCCCTACTTCTGTTTTCACTTTGACTACTCGAACAATTCCATCTTTACCGGGGATCAATTCCATAACACGACCTAACGGCCAAAATACACGTTTATTCCGGTCATCTCGAACAAGTACCTACAATTTCATTTAATTCCAGCTTACGAGATGGCTTCTGATTTATTCTACTTATGAGCTGGGACAAATACTCCTTTCGAAAACGTTGTCGTAACTCATCTCTCAGTTTCTTCATGTACTTCCATCGATAATTCAGATTTTCAGAATTCATATCTCCTTCCGGGAACTTGAGTCCGCATTCGTTTGACATAAACATGGAGGGAGTTAGGGGTTCTAATTCGTCGTTATCTTCACTAACATACGTTAGCGGTCTCCCATTGATCACCTCTTCCATAACAAGCAATGAATCCTCTAATTCCTTCCTATTGAGAGTAGACTTTCCAATAGATCGTTTCATCATATCTTTCAGGATCCGGATGATACGTTCCCAATATCCACCCCACCACGGAGCGGCAGCAACATTGAATTTCCACTGAATTTTTTCTAAAACAGTATCTTTTCCAATAACTTTCCAATCCAATGATTTGAAGAAGTTACTGCATCCTTGAAAGTTAGTTCCGATGTCACTCATAACAAGTCTCGGTCTTCCGTCTAAACTAATAAACTATTTGAAAGCTCCAATGAAGGCTTCCGTAGACAATGAATTGACAACTTCTAATCTGACAGCTCGAAACACTGCACAAGTGAATATGATGATCCATACTTTCTTTTGATTTTTTAGATATAAGGGGCCTGTTGCATCCACTCCAACTACTTCAAATACTTTATTAGCTTCTAGTCGTTCCAAGGGTAGAGGTGAGGGTAACGTACAGTAACATTTTTAGCACCAACTTTTCTACATTTTACACATCTGAAAATAACAGATTGTACCGTTCGTCGTGCTTTGATGACCCAATATTTTTCTCTCAATTTAGTCATCACAATTCCGACTCCAGCGTGGTATAACTTCTTATGTACATCAAAAATCAACTGTTGAACTAATGGATTTTTTCCATGAAAAATGGCAGGGAACTTGAAATCTTCTTTCTTCCAATAAAACAATCTTAGTTTTAACTCTCATAATCCCAAATTGGTCTACACAAATATCGAGTCGACGTAGAGTTTTCTCATCCAATGGATGATCATCTTGAATATATTTAATTAAGATAATTTCTCCCTTCTCCAGCTCTTCAAATGTCAATTCACCATCCACTTTAGGTTTATTTCTTACTTTTTTTAGCAAATTACCAATGAAGCGATGTACCCATCCAAATATCTTGACATGTGTCATACAAGTATAAGACCTCTTAGTACAATTTTGCACTTTCAATGACATACTACTGACTCCTACATTTTCTGTCTTTTTCAATTCAGAATTTACTAAATCTTCTTCATTAGACCAAGTCCAGCTGTCACTTGAACTTTTTAACCACTCCGGTCCCTCCCACCATCTTTTCTCTAAAAGATGAGTCGATAAGCAGCCTCTTAAAGGTAGGTCAGCTGGGTTCATGTTTCCGGGAACATGATGCCACTGTGTATAGGATCAGTCAAGGATTTCTTTCACTCTGTTCCCAATGTATTGACCCCACATGTTGTCTCTCCTTATCCAGGCTAATGCAGTACTTGAATCAGACCAAAAAATGGTAAATATATCCTCAGCTTTTAATCCTTTTTTCACAGAAACAGCCAATCTGTACCAATTAAGCAGCCTAACAATTCCAAACGTGGAATTGTTATCCTCTTAATCGGGGCAACTCGAGACTTAGCAGAAATCAGTTGTATTGAAACTCCTCCCACATGTTCCACTCGGAGAAAGATCACAGCACCATACGCCAAACCACTTGCATCCGTAAAAACGTAAAATGACCATTTACTTCGATCAAATTCACCTCCAGTTACACATCTAGGAATTCTGACTTGACTTAACAAATGTAGTTGTTCATACCATCCCGTAAATTTATTTTTCTCTTCGGTTGGGACAGGTTCCTTCCAATTCAGTTTGTTAATTAATGTCTTCTGAAGTAAGACTTTCACTGGGAGCACAGCTGGACTGACAATACCAATAGGATCAAAAACTTGATGGGCAATAGACGGCATAACTTTCTTTGTGATAATTTCAGGTGAGGTAGGGAGTTTCACATCAACATACAATTCGTCACAAACTCGATCCCACT
This sequence comes from Photinus pyralis, assembly GCF_008802855.1. Classification (NCBI taxonomy): domain Eukaryota; kingdom Metazoa; phylum Arthropoda; class Insecta; order Coleoptera; family Lampyridae; genus Photinus; species Photinus pyralis. Next base: position 18,947,407 of record NW_022170250.1, read on the forward strand.
GCATTCCTAGGACTGAAATCACATGACTATTCTTGTCTTCCATCCCCTCTACATTTGACATCCAAGGTCTCAAGTCCATTCCAGCTTCAGCTAACAATTGAACTGATTTTGTTCGAAAATTCTTGTACTCCTCCACGGTATTTTCAGAACTGACACAGTTCTCCACGTATAAAGAATTATACAGTTTCTGCGCAATGTCTTTGTTTTCATTCTGAACATTTACCAAATGAAATTCTAATACTGCTCCAAACATAAAGGGATTACAATTCGTACCAAACATGACACGTTTGTGACGATATTCTACTAAGTTTTGTTTAGATTTATCTTTCCACCAAAGAAATCTCATACAATCTCTATCTTGTTCATTCACTTCATCTGGAAAGCTTTACGAATATCAGAAACAAATCCCACTTTCTTTTCTCGAAACAGTAACAACACATCAGGAATCATTTTGATAAAGTTATTTCCTTTCTTGAGACACTCGTTCAATGAAGGTCCTTTTCCAACCTTACATGAGGCATCAAAAACAGGTCTAACCGGGGTAGTAGAACTGCTCATTTTGATCACTGCTCGATGGGAAACATAGTGAACCTTTTCTTTCTTGTCACAGACAATAGGGTTGATTTCTTCGATAAAGTCTTCGTCTTTCCAAAGTTTAAACAATTTAGAATATTCTTCAAACAGTTTATTTTCTTTCAAACGTTTAGTAGCATGATTTAAACGTAACCTTGTAACTTCATAATTTGTAGGTAGTGGTGGGTGGTCATCTATCCAAGGAAGGGATACAACATATCTCCCATCTGCATTCCTTGTCAAACAGTCGAAGAACTTTTGCTTTTCTTCTTGTTCTTGCTGTTCCACAGATATCGCATCAGTTTCATCTCGAATTCCCAGTAGATCGAGATCCCAAAGCTGTGAAACCGATGCATCTTGAATAGCCATAGACAGGATACACATTGATAAGTTATTATCTTCTCTTTCACCCATCCTCCCACATAACTTCCAACCTAACTTAGTTTCAATTGCTGTGACTTCATTGGAAAGTTTTATCTTTTACCCGTCAGAAGTCTCCCATAAACGTCAGCACCAAGTAAGATTTCAATTGGAGGACATCCATCTCCCACATCTGACAACTTTATTCTTTTCCTGTTCGACTCGTTAACTACAATAGAGTTACTTGAAACACGTGGGATAAAGTTGCAGATCTTTTCTTCGTCACGTACTCCAATGATACATGAATATTCTTTTCCACCAATCTTGTCCAATGTCACATGATGTAATTGTGAGTAATCACTTCCGTCTGAGTGCCTCCAAAAAGTGAATGAGTAATTTTGTTTGTTCTTTTTACTTCTAGTTCTAGATCCTTAGCAGTTGATTTCAAAATGTAGGATCCTTGGGAGCCGTTGTCTAAGAATATTCTCGAAGCAGGAAAAACAAACTTGTTTTTCTTTTAGTACATCTCTTTTCTTCTCAAGTGGCCATTTCTTAGCATTACTACATTCTTTGCTTTCAAGACTCTTCCCACAAAATAAACAAGATTGATCTCCATCATGACAAGAAGCTAAGGTTGGGGTAGGTTGAGATAATTTGTTTTTAGCTTGAACATTTGCTTTCTTTGGCTTGATCTCCATTCCAAATCCTTTTCGAGCCAAACTAATCTTCTGTTGGATCCCTACTTCCTTATCCAGAAATTCCATGAGCAGGTCTAAGCGGTTCCTCGAAGGTGTATCTTTATTTCCATCATGGACAGCCAAAGAACTACGCTGCTTTCAGTGCTCGTAAGTGTGATTCTAGCTTAATATGTAACATTTGAAAAGGGATCTTGTCATTTGAATTCACATTGGAAATGACTAACTTTAATAATTCTCTAATGTAAACTTGAAGTAGTAAATCTTCATTCCCGTATCTTCGTTTAAGGGCTTCAATTACCTTAGGATAATTTTCATTTGACTGGGGATAGATACTTGCTATCTCATGTGCATCGGTTCCAGGTAAAAGTGACTGAAATAAATACTGAAACTTATCACTGCCGTGCAAAGAACTATCTTGGTCAATTTCTTCAAATTGAGCCCAATATCCTAATCAATTCTTGAACTCTCCTGAAAATTTCTTCAACTCGATCTTGGGTAATCGAAATCCTCTTGCTCCACCTTCAGATCCAAATGTAATACTGGATGGGGGCAATACGACTAGTACCAAAGATTCTATGATTTCTTCAGCTTTAAAACAAGTTGTCATTATTTGCCGTCTCATTTCTATAATAGCTTCATATTCCGTGTCTTGATCCGTTTCGTCAACTCCATCATCCACCATCTGACCTAAAATCTTCTGGTCTAACTCTGCTAAGTTAATCTGTTCCCCATTCAGTGTCTTCAGGACAAATTGAATCCTTTCCTTCGAAATTGGTTCCACTTGGAACAGTCTGTTTAACTCAGCTATCCTCTTTTTAGCTCCATTCCGAACTGGTCGTCTGGCTCTCTGAAGGGCATCCATGGTGATACGTTTCAAAATTTCGGGGTCACCAAATATTCTTTTAGAAATAAAGAGTTTAACCAACCACAATATTTCTTTCTACAAGCTTATATTTACAAAAAGGATACAAGACTGAAGCTTAATTTTTATTGACAGTTTTTGACATAACTAACTCGATAATTTACACTCATCGATTCTGTTATTTCTTTTCCCCATTCCACTATTTATTTTGAACCTCTGTCATCTCTCATGGCATTGGTTCTACCATGCGCACTCTTCCGGAATTTAATTTTTTCTTTGTGCTCTTTTATGCACGTTCCATACAAGTCCACAACCTCGCCTTTTCTTAGAAAATTCCTATCCCTTTTGTCACTTTTCATCTATTCTCTATTTTCTTCTTCCCTTATCTTGCCGTATCTTTCTCTTTTACTTTCTCGTCCCTATCCTCCCTGTTCCTGATTTTCTAATTTTACCAATCGCTTTTCTTCGATAGTTCACCTGTATTCCTTCTTGGTCCATCTTTAACGTAACGTCACTCACTTTTCCTTACCTGCTTCCATGTCTTTAGTCTCTTTAATTAGCGCCCTCCCTCTTTCCCCATCCCCTTTTCCACTATTACTTCCTTTTTCTTTGCTAAAATCTCCATTTCTCTCATTTTGTTTCTGTCCTCGGTCTACCAACTTCCAGAAACTGTGTTCAGTTTTAATTTCTCTTCTTGTTATGCTTTGTACCCCTTTATCACTCTCTTTACATGCTTTACAGTATTCCTCGTTCTTTAAACCCAACTCTTTTTCCTTAGAAGTCACATCACTTTCTCCTATTCTTTCACAGTTCTCCCTGTTGATATTGCATTTTCAATATTCTCCTTTTTCTAATCTTCCCTTTCTTCCACGCCTTCTTCTATGGATGTCACTACCGCTGCTCGTCTTTGTGTTAGTTCCGCCAGTTTTCCAAGTCCTTTCCGATGCCAAAGTTTGAAAGCTTTGAAGCATCAAATTTGCATTTCCAATGCGCCAAACCAAGGGTTGATACCTTTCATTACAGTCCATGAAAAATAAAACCAGTTCCCCCCACCCGAAATCCCCTGTTCTGATAACGGGTAAGGAAGAAAGGCGGTAGTTAGCATAAAACAGTTCCTTTTGTTGAGACCTTTAATGAGAATAACATTAAAGATGGGATCAATTTCTACCCCACTTCCCCGTCACCCACCCTCCAAGGTTGAGCAAGAAATTCTAAAACTACTAATTCCCTACACGTAATTCAAAACCACAAAAGTGGATCCGGATGGACGGACAGACGTGCGCAAACAATAGCGCATTTTTTCAAAATTATTTAGCAGGAAGCTTAAATGGTTGAACGGAAACCCTTTCTTCATTGTTGGAGATCTCTTCTTACCATGTAAACCAATCTACCACTCTACTTGCCTTGAGTTGTTCAAACGCAGTTTGAGAGTTGTCGTTGTACTCGAAGACCATTCCTTCCTATGTTAACCGTGTTAACAGCTCTGCGATGTTTGCAAATCCCTGAACAAAACGGCTGTTGTACGTACATAAACCCAGGAAGCTACCTAGGTGGTGTTAATTCTTTTGTGCAGATTAATCTTGGATCGGCACTGTCCAGGGTACTGTCTTTTGGGGTCAACAGATACCTCACTGGCACAATGTGTCTCAAATATCGCACTCGGCGTCAGAAAAAATTGCACTTTTCGAGAATCAGTTTCAAGTTTGCCTCTCTGAGTCGCTGGAATACGTCTTCAAGGTTCTTAATGTAATCCTTGAAGGTTTTGCCAACTACGATATCATCCAAGATAATCCCTTAAGAACAAACTCTATTAGTCGCTCAAAAGTGGCTGGCGCATTGCACAATCCGAATGGCATTACGGTGAATCGCCATAATCCTGATCCAAGGGTAAAGGCCGTCTTTTCGTTTGGAGCTAAATCCACTCGCCAAGAGCAAGAGTATCTAGGTTACCTCCAATCCTCGGTAAGGGGATAGCTGTCTTTCTTAGTCACATTGTGCAGCGGACGATAATCCACAGAAAATCTGGTGGAGCCGTCTTTCTTCTTCACAAGGGCTACCGGCTACGTCTTTTGGCATTATCATCTAAATCAAAATCGATAGCCAAGTAACAGGTTGTCCGATCCTGTCATCCCAGCTTTTGTTTGTCTCACCATATCCGTCTCATAGTCTTGCAAAAACCACTCGGGTCTTTGTACACGAGCTATCTCGATGCACTGGCCCTTTATGTGCCGACCCTTTAGAGGGTTCTTAAAGGGATTAAAGATTTCTTTAAAACAGTAAACTTCACGGGATTGTGAGATTCTTGAATCTCTTATGATTGAGGTACAGGCAGCCCTTGAGATCTTCTTAATAGTTTTTTGGTATACTTGAAGTTCCTAGTTCTTTTTGAAGCTCTTCATGAAAATGAGGGTGTGAAGTTTTTGAAGTTTCTCTTGGGGTTCTCAATGTCCTTGACAACCGTTTGAGTTTTTCAGTTTCTGTAAAACCCTGAACAGTTTGAAGCTCCTGAGATCTTTGAATTTATCGTTTATGGAAGCTATGGAGCACTTAGACGTTTCAAAATTTCGATGGATGAGACTTGAAGCTGTAGCAAAGGCAAAAAGCTTCTTTTCTAGGTTTTTGGTGCTTCCAAAATACACTTAAGTTTTCAGCTCGTGCAGCTTTTCGGGGTTTGAAATCGGAGGTTAAAGATTTTTGACATTCATACAATGACCCGCTTCATTTACCCATCCCGTACTGCAATATAAATATTACCCTTGGATATTTTGTAACTATTTGACATTTTTGGTGTCCTCCATCAATTCTTAGTGATTTGGGGAATATCCTTCTAGAAATACTTGAGATATTTGGGATGCTTGATGCTTTTGAGTCTGTATTTACGGTTGTAGTTGGCCTCAGAGATGTTGAGGTTTTTGAAGTGTTCTTCAGCTTCTTCAAACCATTGAATTTCATAAGGTTACTGAGGTCTTTGGATTTCCTGGATTTTGAGGAAGTCAAGGATTTTGGGAATTCTTATATTGGCAAGATTTGTTTGACTTAAAATAATTGTGATTAAAATTACTTTTAATTTTTACCACATTAGCGATACCATGGTGGAGTCCATTACAGTTTATGAACATAGAAGTTTTTAAATGAAAGATTTACTTTGGGAATAAGGTATCAAATGGAATTTTTGAGAAAACAACATTTGCCTCTTTTAGAAACGCAGCAGAATAAACACCCATAGTCTTTTGTAATTCATCCGTAGCTATAACACCCCAGTGTTGGTTAAAACTTTTCGTTAGCAAACTTGCCGCCTCCGGTTTGTCTTCGGAGGTAAAGGTGAACGTAACCTTTTCGGCCTTGGGGTCGGTTATTTGGATGCCCTTCGCTTCCAGGTATGTCTCTCCCCCAACGGTTTTCGGTGATCCACTAAATTTAATCGTCATCGTCTTGTTAACTGGAACACGCTATTGAAGTGAACTCGGTCATGAACCGCTTTGCCTACCGATAGTAGCACTGCATTGTCCGGCACTGCTGACGTCGACACCCCCGAAGATGGCGCCGTCGAATTGGTAGCCGGAAGTTATCTGTACCTTTTCGGTGAACGGTTTTATGGTAATCGAAAAGCTGTCGTCGGTAATTTGGGCGCTAAAATTGGGACCTTTGAGGTCATCAGGGGCGGGTTGGGGAGCCTTACGTGACTTCTTCAATTTGGCTAGACATGTAACCGTAGACTTTGATGTTGGTGTAGACCTGGTCAAAATGCGTTGGAGGCACCGCTTTAACTACGAATCTTTCAAGCGTGATTGGCTCGAGTGACAGGAGACCATATTCGTTTACTCCTAAAATGTCACGTTAATTACATTTGCAAACTTGCAGTCAGTACCGTCTTTCAAGACAGGAAGTGCATTTACGACTGCGGACTTGAGGCAGCTGTTGATATCAGGATCTGAACGCGAGCACACTTGGAATTTTGCTAAAACGTTCATTTGCAATAGTTGAAGGGAGCTGCCATACTTACTGATAAGTTGAGCACTGCAGAAAATTGTGTTCAGCGCAAATACTAGGGGGAACACAATCATTTTGGAAGGCAGATTGGGTTAAGTAGAACTCCGATCTTTATATACCCAGATATGAAAATAATTGAGATAACTGACCTTTGTATCAGTACCCTGTTAAAAATGATTTACATTTTTCGTTAATATCACAATTGAGGTGACAAGCATTCAATTATATTGTGGCCATTATAAGTTTCCCACGCCTTGAACAACATGTAAACATTTTCAGTCACACAATTATGTGCAAAATACATATTTGAATATAAAAAAATACAAACATCATAACCATCCCTTTTAACAACAACATTATGTGGTGTAGTCTGGAAGTACGTCTTCTTCACCATCACCATTGGTCTGCACTCGTCGATGATTCAATTACACCTTCGTCCAACACTTAGAGTACCAAAATAACCCTCTACGACCCTAGCCAGCTCAAGTTCGTGGTCCTGGTCCAGATTCTGCCCAGATTTCATGTCTACCGTCCTACCTGCTTATGACCCACAACCAATAATTTTCACCCATTTACCCGTAAGTTTGGAACCATCACCATCTTAGTCAAATATCCCATCCCCACTGACTTAATTTATGAAACAACCAAAATGTTAAGATTTTCGCCACCTTCCTCAATCTAAATGGTGCTGGAAGGACACCCAGACAAGCGCACGATTCACTATTCGCATTTTAAAAATCGGATTTTTATAGCGACGACATACCAGTTCCTCTTAAAATCCTCCAACACTTCTCCCCAGTCACACTTTTTGTAGCCCCCGAATCTAATAATGCCAATATGTGATCTGACATGCGAGAACACGTCATCTAACAAACAACGAACACGATTGGTCTTCTGAGATTCAACCTTCCCCCTTGGTCGTTTTCCGACCTACGAGAACACTGCCTACACTCACAACGAGTTACTTCAACTGAACCACATATGAAGCAGTGTTTCCTTAAAGGCCTATAACATTTCCGAGTAATATGCCCACGCTACTGCTGGTAGGGTCTCAGGTGATTGCTCTTTTTCTTTGGACCAACTGGTCTTTCTCCTCGGTTTATCGACAATACTCACCATTTTCTGGACAGGATCTTCTTGAAAGAGCCTCAGCTTTTCCATAACAAATTCCTGCGCGATGTTGGATGTGAAAGTCGTACGCTTGCAGATGATCGATCCGTCTTGCTCCCTACCCTTCGGGATTCTTGAATTGCGGCAGCCATGCGGAAATTCTCCAAGTACTTGATTATTGACAAAAATCCTTTCCTAGTAGCCCAGTAGTTCTGATACCGTTTTTCTCAAATAACTGATCACTCTTTCTTGTCCATCCTGGATTTGGGATAGAACTCCTCCAATTACCACGTTGCTAGTGTGCTTGTCCAAAACGAAATTGCCATGCGTTTCAGCATATCCAAGGATTGTGAGGGTTGCGTTTCGTTCTACTCGAGAATCTTTCCCTCCTGTACTAACGATATGGTACAGGTCAATTTTCGATCGCTGTTGTCCTTTCCGGGAGCACAGAGACTTCTTCACTGGACACAATGTGTCCCAAATATCGCATGCGGCGTCGCAAGAAATCACTTTTTCACTGGGCCATTGCACAATCCGAATGGTGAATTGCCATAACCTTGATCCAAGGGTAAAAGCCGTCTTTCTTATCTTGTGCCACTTTTTAAACCTAAAGTTGTGAATATCCTTGATCCATCACGAATATCTAAAGTGTTGTTAACTTTCGGCAACGGATAGCTGACGACAATCCACACAAAATCTGGGGGAGCGGCCTTTCTCCTTCCCAATGACTACAGAAGACGCCCAAGGGCTATTTGATTCCTCAATCACATTTTCCTCCACTTGATTGTATCATGGCAGCAATTCTATCTTGCAGCTTTCCATCCAACCGTGAGCGTGACGTAACGAATGTCTCTTTTCTACTAGGGATCGTGACATCTTCATTCAACAAGGCATACTGAAGTGATTCTTGCTGATGCACTACTAATTCTTCATCTTCCATTTTCAATACTCTCTCTCTCTGAGATCAAGTTGAAAACCGTAACTGCCCATTATGTCCATCCCCAAGATGATGTTTTCCTCGATGTCTGCTACCAGTTCATGATTCGTAATAGTAGTCTTCTCAATAGTGATATGAACTTTGGCGATGTCTCCAGTTGAAGTGCGTCATCGGTGTTTGGTATTGTAAGTCGCGTTTCGGTTGGTCAACTGGGATCTGATGATGTACTCATTGGTTTTCCAAATCAACCTATCAGTGAGTAACGCGACAGTGACAGTCTCGACTTCCGACGGTTTTCTGATGAATCAGTAGATGGTCTGAGTTACTAGAACTTTTTGCAAGTTCTTCGCAATTCCAACATTCGAGTGAGGCTCTTTCCAATTTTCAATGTCTGCTTGATTATGACATGGAAATCGGTTTCTTCGGTCGCAGTCCGGACTTGTGCGCGTGATTGATGCATGGATGGTTTCGTTACTGCTACGGATAAAGCTTCCTGCAGTGACTTGGGACGAGACCATCTGACTGCCCGCTGCATGTCATTATGTCGGATTCCAGCAACTAATTGTTCGATGGAAATTTGTTCCAGCGCACCTTGGGATTCACCGGGATAACCAGCCGTTGCCTGATGTCTCACCATATCCGCCTCATGATCTCGCAGACTCCCCGGACCCTTCTACGCGAGCTTTCAGTTGTGCCCCTGACACTGGCCCTTTATGTGCCACCGTTTAGAGTTTTTATGGAGATGGACCTGTATAGACCTGGGGTTCTTGAAGGGATTAGAGATTTTCTTTTATTTAAACATTGAACTTCATTGGATTGTGGGGTTTTTGAATTCCTTAGGGTTTTGAAGTTTGTGACGTCTTGAGGTACTGGCAGCTCTTGAGATCTTTTAATAGTTTTGTGGTGTAATTGAATTTCCTAGTTCTTTTTGACGCTCCTATAATTGATGAAATCCCCGGAATGTATGGAATTGTAGAAAATGGGAGTGTGAAGTTTTTGAAGTTCCTCTTCAATTTTTTGGGGTTCTCAATGTCCGTGACAACGGTTTGAGTTTTTCAGTTCCTGTAAAACCTTGAACAGTTTGAAGCTGCTGAGATCTTTGAATTTATCGTGTATGGAAGCTATGGAGCACTTCGACGTTTCACAATTTCGATGGATGATACTTGAAGCTATAGCAAAGGCAAAAAGGTTCTTTTCTAGGTTTTTGGCGCTTTCAAAATACTCTTGTTTTTAGCTCATGCAGCTTTTAGAGGTTTGAAATGGGAGGTTAGAGGTTTTTGACATTCATACAATGACCCGCTTCATTTACCTCATCCCGTACTACAATATAAATATTATTGTTGGATATTTTGTAACTATTTGACATTTTTGGTCTCCTCTCTCAATTTTATTCTTAGTGATGTGGGGAAGATCTTTCTTGAAATACTTGAGATATTTGGGATGCTTGAGGCTTTTGAGTCTGTATTTACGGTTGTAGTTGGCCTAAGAGATGTTGAGGTTTTTGAAGTGTTCTTCAGCAGACCATTGAATGTCATTAAATTACTGGGATCCTTGGATTTCCTGGGTTTTGAAGACGTCAAGGGTTTTGGTGATTCTTATGTTGGCAAGATAAGTTTGACTTAATATACTTTTGACTAAAATTACCTTTAATTTTTACTACATTAGCGATACCATGGTGGAGTCTATTACAGTTTATGAACATAAAAGTTTTTAAATGAAAGATTTACTTTGGGAATAAGGTATCAAATGGAATTTTTGAGAAAACAACATTTGCCTCGTTTAGGAACGCAGCAGAATAAACCCCAATAGTCTTTTGCAATTCATCCGTAGCTATAACATTCGAGTGTTGGTTAAAACTTTTCGTTAGCAAACTTGCCGCCTCCGGTTTGTCTTGGGAGGTAAAGGTGAACGTCAGCTTTTCAGCCTTGGGGTCGATTATTTGAATTGTTTTCGCCTCCAGGTATCTCTCTCCCCCAACGGATTTCGGTGATCCGCTAAATTTGACTGTCATCGTCTTGTTAACTGGAACATGCTATTGAAGTGAACTCGGTCATGAACCGCTTTGCCTACGATAGTAACACTGCATTGTCCGGCACTGCTGACGTCGACACCCCCGAAGACGGCACTCTCAAATGCGTAGTTGGAAGTTACCCGGCCCTCTCCGGATAGCAACCTTATGGCAATCGAAAAGCTGTCGTCGGTAATTTGGGCGCTAAAATTCGGACTTTAAGTTGGCCCCAGGGGCGCGAGGGAACCTTACGTGACTTCTTCAATTTGGCTAGACATGTAACCGTAGAGCTCGATGTTGGTGTAGACCTGGTCAAAATGCGTTGGAGGCATCGCTTTCACTACGAATCTTTCAAGCCTGATTGGCTCGAGTGACAGGAGACCATATTCGTTTACTCCTAAAATCTCACGTTAATTACACTTACAATCTTGCTGTCAGTACCGTCTTTCAAAACAGGAAGTGCATTTATGACTGCGGACTTGAGGCAGCTGTTGATATTGGGATCTGAGCGCGAGCACACTTGGAATTTTGCTAAAACGATGATTTGCAATAATTATAAGTACCCGCCATACTTACTGATAAGTTGAGCATTGCAGAAAATTATAAGCGTAAACAGGAGGGGGACGGACACAATCATTTTGGATGCCAGATATGACGAAGGAGAACACTCATGTCATCCTTATATACCCACATATACGAATTATTGACCACTGTGCGTGTGTGTGCGTGCGAAAAAATTAAAAATGGATTTCCATCATTCGCTAGTATTTAAATTAAAAGGTAGATAAGTTATACGCATTCAATTACGTTAATCGCCATTAGAAGTTTTCCACGTTTGAATACCATGTGAACATTTGTGGTCATACAATTATGTGCAAAACACACATCTGAATATCAAAAGAAAAACAAAAATCTTAATGGCCCAATTAATATTTCGTATAGTGCTTCTATCTCTTTTTTCATCATCTTCCTGAATCTATCAACTTCGAGAAACCCAGCCTTCTATCTCTTCATTTTGATTTGTACGTGCTTTTTACATTTTCTGTCTTGTGTTGTCAACTTCATTTCCATCTCTTTTCTTTCCATTATTGAACTGTATCTATTTCTCTCTTGCGTACAGTAAGTGTTCCTCCACTCCTTCCTTTGCTTTCTATCTTCTCTTTCTTTTATCTGTTTCGGAGATTTTGTATTTTTTCTGCATCTTTTTGTATCCTTTCTCTGTAACATTGTTCTTCTCGTTCTTCTCATTACTCTTTTTAGAATTATGTCATTTATACCCATGTTTGTACCATGTATCCATTTACTTCTTCACTGTCCCTTTGATTTAGTATGATATAATCTTTCATCCTTTTCCATTCTTACATTCTCATTCTGTGTTATTTATTCATTTATTTCGCACTTTTCAAGGTTCGGAAAACCTGTAAAAGAACATAATTTCCGTTCCTCTTTTCGTTCCATTTACGTACGTCTGAGCTCGTCGAAGACTTTATCTTCATTTCTCCGTTGTATATTTTTTGTCTCTCTCTGTTATGATTTCCTTCATCCATTTCTATCCTCTTCTCTCTCTAATAATTCTCATTTCATACTTTTCGCTCATTCTCTTCTTCTCGTTACCGATACCACCATTCTCGATTCCCACCATTTTTCCTTTGTCCTCATCTTTGTTGACAGGCATTCTTCACCTTCATACTTTTTTCTCTTCTTATGTCCTGCCTCTATTCTTACAAATTCAATACCCATTTGCCCCTAAAGAATGTTATCTCTCCTTTCCCTTTTTTAGCTCTTCTTCTACCACCCTATTAGTACATGCACATGGTCTACAGTTCCTTTTCTTTTTCTAACTTTCATTTCTGCTTTCTCCAGTAACCCTCTAATTCCTTTCTACACTGTGATTTGGTTCCATGGCGTCGCCTCCTTTGTCACCTCCTTTGCGAACCGGTACTATTATCCCTCCCTTTCAATTCGTTGGTAGTCCTCCTTTTCGTACCATAGTTATTGGCCTAGTTTACTTCTCTTGTAGCTTGATTCCCTCTTCTTCATAATCGTTCCGTTTCTTCATCTTTTTTTCTTTAGGTTTTTTGTTCTCTCAGCTTCTTACCCTTTTCAATCCTTTTGCGTTATTTTCTGTATCAATTTTCTTTAACTACCACTCCTTGTTTTTATCTTGTGAAGGTGCATGCTCTTCTGATTTCCTTTCTCAAAGCCATCTCCACCTGTTAGTGATCCGTCCTTTTTCTTATCATGACCTTTTTAACTTTTCCATCTCTCTCTCATTCTCTATCCTCATTTCCATCAGTTCTATAACCAATTTTCTCTCTATGTTGAATTATTAATGCCTTTCGTTGTTTGTCTGTTTTTCTTTCGTGAATTGTTCATACATTCTCCGTTTTAAATTTTATCACTCTCATCCTTTTTCAGACCATCTATTGCACTCATCTCCTCTCCTGTTTTTCCATCCTGGCATTCTTTAATTGAGATTCTACCTATACAGTTATATCTCTCTCCTATTTTGCTCTCCCTTGCATTCTCTTTTACCTTATCTTTCTCATTTTCCCGTTTCTTCGCAAGAACACAAAGAATTAATTAACACCTGATGTAATTCTGGGTAAAAATAGAAACAATTAACTTGAGAACTCTTATTGGGATCGATTAAGCACAAATCCAACCGTTTACAGATGAAACACAAATTTATTCGATATAAACCAATGAAATAAGCTGAACGAAAGGTAGGCGCTCAGGGATAGAAAAACCACGCCACAAGCGATCGATGGAATAAATTTAAATAAAGTTTTAATCAACTTAAGTCCGGTTTTCAACAAAATGGCGCACTAACAGAACACAAAAACCAAGCTGATGATGCTTCTAAACTTGAATCTCGATTTAGGTGGCACCGACTTCGTTGTCATTACAATTATACTATTGGCGCTTGATCGTGGAAAAACGCCCAAAGTCTTAAAGAAAGGTTTCTCTTCGGCGACAAATGCTCGATAACACTGTCCAGCGTTCTTTTGCTCAGTTTTATAATTAATCAAGACAGACTGTCTCTTCAAATACGCTCAAATACGGCAATACACCAAACAAACGGCTACGTTTCAAACGTCCACTGCCAAAGAAGCTCCGATTAACGTCTACCTCTTCTATTTAAAACAATTAACACCTGCTTACTTCGGCTATAACATGTGCTTATCTTGAAACTAACCAGCTTACGAAGCGATGAGGACTCTTATCGAACGAACGAACTTAATCCCTCTCTCTAAACCACGCCCGTTTCATTCCTGCCCCTGATTCTCTCATCTGTATTCCTCCTAGGTCCTACCTGTGACTTATATATTCTTATCTTCTTCCTTTCTTTAAACTTTTTTATTAGTGTAGCCTTTTCTTCTTTCCTCAACCCCTCCTTCACTCCCTCTCTTTCCGTTTTGTTCTGTTCTCCTTACTTTCTTACATTTTTACCTGCTTCTACTTATAACTTCCAGAAACTGTGCTCCAGCGCTTCAATGCCATAAGGGTCTAAAACACGCAGTCTTACGAGTGTGAAGCTTGGCGACCTACCTCAATCCAACAATAATTTTAAGATTATTTAAAGGAAAGTTCCACATAATTTCAAGGTCAACGGTTCCATACGATATCTTCATTTCCTCTTCTCCTGCAACATGTTATGACGTTCCGTTGTGTCACATTTTCCTTTTTCTTCCCCCTTGTCTTATTTTTCCTGAATGTCCCTTTCATTCAGTATAATGTACTCCTTTCCGTACCCTTGCGTTCATTATCCTCCATCGTCTCTTCTCAGTACGTTCTAATGGCATTTCTGCTTCTTTTTTGCATATTTTGTATTTTTGATATTTTGTTTATCCGTTCAGGACAACCTTGTGTTTCCTCTCTATGATCAAGTACGTCTTTTGTTTCTCTAGCTAAATCTTTTTCTGCTTCCCCTCCACTTATACTCTTCCCTTTTGTATGCTCTCCTTCTGAACTTCCCGCAATTTATTTCTGTTCCCTATTTCCGCATCTTTCCTCTCTATGCCTCGTCTTTTGTTTTGATTCTACCTCGCTTACTTTCTCTCCTGTTCTTCATTCATAATCTCTTTGCTTTGTCATATTACTGTATCGTAAATTTAATTACGTGGTTTTATTTACTTGCAAACAGTTTTAAAATGGATTAATTTATAACAGTAATTATTATTTATCACTTAAAATTTATAACGTAACACAAGCGCATCGAAGTTGGAACTAAACTCTAAACACAATTCGATTTGATTATATAGAAAGCAACAATTCTTTCTAGAATGTTCTCAGAATGTTACCGAACAAACACGTCATATTTATCGGAAAGTTTACGTCACATCCGCCTTCGTTCTTTATCGCCGATGACTAATGGTACTATGACATCTATCGGCATTTCGGGAATTTTTCTTATCTTTCCTGTGTTTTCATTTGTCCTATGATTTGCTTCACCCATTTCTCTTCCTTTCTCTGTCTGCGTGTAATGATTCTCTCCTCTTTTCTGCTATGTTTCTACATCATTCTGATAATTATTATTCTCCTTTTTCTCACCGCGTTGTCTGCAGTTCCTTTCTTCTTTCCGTATTTCATTTCCTCCCTTCTCATTTGCACATGCTGTGAATCTATCCTTTTTATTTTTCCGCCTTTTCTTTAGAGATTTCGACATCAACTCGTTATCAACTCTTTAAACGTTATTTTCCCCCGTGAAATACAGAGAATTGCCTTCTAGCCAATTCTTCCTCCATCCTTTCGTAATATCTTTTTTCTTTTTTCCACCATTCTCCCTCATGCGCTCGGTTTCTCTTTTTCCCTCTTGCTGTATATTAGCGCCTAATGCGCTTGCTTTATTCTTATGTCCGAAATATGTGTTATTTCCCCCCTCTCCCTTTATTCATCATAATTGCCTCCTTCTAATCCTTCCGCTATTTTTTATTTCTTCATTCTAGAGTTCTTGTCTTTTTTACCTGATCTTCTACCCGAAACTCTTTTATCAGCAATTCTCTCGCCCTTTTTATGTCTTTACCTTGTTCATTTTCACTTCTATTCTTATTTTGTTGCTTACGTTATCCGTTTCCCTTTTGTTTCTTTTTTCCTAGGTTTGCAATCAGCTCCATCAGTGATTTTCTTCTTTTCCCTTTGCTTTTTCAGTCTTCTGCAGTTCTTTCTTTTCATCCTCTTCTTCCCAATTACTTCTTTTCAATATGGGACTCCTTCCGTGGTTCTCTCTCTCTCTTCCTTTTACTTTCTTCATCTCTAGTTTTTCTCTGATCATTTTCGATGTCAATTCAAAAGTTGGGAAATAAAGCCAACGTGATAGTTATCCAACGTAATATTATGAAGTGTTCTTTATAATGCGCCCCTCCATTTAGAATTCTTCATTAAGATAGCGCTTCAATTTTATGCGGGAAAAGGAGTAAATTTTGATAAATTGAATTGATCGGCCCCAAATAAAAATGCGATCGCCGTGTATCGCGTAAATCAGACCAAATCTAAATTGTTCTGTCAAGATTAGGTAGAAACATGTATTCCCAGACCAGCTCGAAAACTTTAAGAGGGGCTTCACATACAAAGTTAGATTTTCAAAGTAATCAAAACTTCCCGACTTATGCTCGAACGGCGAAAACTTCAAAACTAATCAAACCATTTCGTAAATACGCGTATTTTATTTATCCGCAGATATCCTCGCATTATCTCCCCCTTTGATACCCCTTTAACGTCCCGCTACAAGGATTAACCATTGGGAAATTACTCAAAATACGTACATAATACAAACCCGAAACAAACTTTTCACTTTCGTCGAAGTTTTCGAATAATAATTTAAAGATTAGTTTTAGATGTAACAATGAGAGAGACGAAAGAAGGGTTTTTGAGGATCTCGTCGACGGCGATGCCTAATTAAGGTCATTTGTCCGACCTCTTCCTGCTTGCATTCATGAGGTAACACATGCCGTCGCACGGAATGCATAATAAATCGAGCAAACTTGTCGCAATTTGCATTGTCCCTCGTTGTTTTGCATGATTGGAGAAGTATCATGTCGTTTATTATTCGCGCGGTGGAGGAATGCTAAACTTTTCGATTCAATTTCGTTATCGTAATCGATGGAAATCTCGCGGAGCAGCAACAAAATCACGACGAGCGACGTTTTCGACGTGACACCGGAAAAACCATTTGCGATATGCAATTATGTTTCCCTGTCAGCAAACCTGGATAACCAGGAGTTGGTGAGCGTGAGGCCGGATGTGGTGGGGCATTCCCATTTCGGTTTCGTTGACTGAGACCCCTAATTTTCGGCCTACTACAAGCGAACGCATAAATGGCAGTACTCGGCACCGAGTGGCCACGGACATGCGGACTGGTATTAGTTGAAATGAATGGCCTGTGGTTTACCGAACTGTTGAAGGTTGATCTGCTTCTTGCAGAACTTACTTAAAGGCACAATTTGATCTTAGTGTCAGCTGTAGTAAACATTTAAAAACCAACCTGAACCCGAGTAAAGTATAAGCAAAAAAAATAAAATAATTCATCTTTTCAGTTAAATGTAATATAATTTACTCGCTGTTTGCGTAATTGACAAACTTTATTCTAATTACAAATAATTGACAGTCGAACGTATAGTTTTGTGCGTATTAATTTTTATTAATTTAATTAATTAATTAAACAATAAAGTAAATCTGCGTATTCGAAACGAGAAATTTGGTAAAACGGCCGGCACGGTTGGGACATGAAAATATGTCGCTGGGGCTGTTTCCCCCACACGCCACTTCCGTTTTCGTGTTTTTCTCCATAAAACACCCTCCGGAGGGCAAACGGAAAGAGTCGCCGCGGCTCAGGAGGGTACCGAGGATGGGCTCATTTAACCGGATAAGGCGCAATTTTTAATCGTCCCCCGTAGCTGTTAGGGGTGGGCACTTTTCGAATTTTTTTCGATCCCGCTCGACCCCCTTCCCGCGGAGGTAGGGAATTTTTCGAGCAATCTGCGCTTTTTGGGGAAAAAACGGATTTTCGCCAGGGAAACATAGGAAATGGCATTACGGGAAGGCGGAGGTGGCGAATCGTACGCAGGACGTCGAGACGCTTCGTACGAGCCGTTTACAGAGTCCCACCCTACCCCGCGACGTGGAGGGAAAGTCGAGAGGTCGTAGCGGGTGAACGGCTAGCGTATGGAGTTGTAGTTTGTTGCGTTGGTCTCGTAGTTTGAGGGCGTTTCCGAGGTGCCGGGTGGATAATCGATGGAGGGTCGGCGAGGGGCGTGAAGGGAATGAGGACGAGTGAGTGACGTTTTTGGGGTACTTTTCCGCGAATGACTCGAACTTTCTTCATTTCGGGTACACGTGGGGGCAATTTATAAAATGCTATTCACTTGGGGGGGGGGGCTGACCCCCCCCCGTCCCATTCCCCCTTCCGCGTAGAGGTAAAGAGGTAAAGTTAAGAGACCGTAGCGGGCGAACGGGTGAAGCGGCTATCGAGTTGCGGATTTGGTGCGTCGGCTTCGCACTGCGCTTCAGAGTTGTCGGATCGTGCCCCCCTCCCACCCGCCAAATTGCTCATAAATTTGTTACGTTACGTCGGATTCCTATATCGATCGGTCACGTTTTAGAATCCACGGCGATTTTAGCTCGCCCCCCACGCCCCGTCGCTGCGCTGTGCGTTTTAATGTGCGAGGCGAAGCCGAGGAATGTGTCAAACATCTTACGCAAGTGTGATCTTTGGCTTCATCTACATTCGGATTAAATGTAGCCCCCCCCTCTCCCGCCCCGCCCCCCGCACTGCTTATAGAGGGTCAGTTTTAGCATTTACTCGAAAACGACAGGGACTATAGAATCATGCCTTTTTTATGTTGGATTCCTACATCCCTCGGCCGCGTTCTAAAATCTACTGCGATTTGTGTAAACGTGCGAGGCGAGGCGGCGCAGTCGCCGAAGGCCGAAATGTGTCTTCTTTGTGTGTTTTAATGTGCGAGGAGAAGCCGAGCAATGTGTCAACGGTCCTATACAAGCGTAAGACTGTGCGTCCATCTACATTCAGATTACATGACCCCCCCCCCTCTCCCCCTCCGTGTAGGGATAAAGTTGCGACGCGGTATCGGGCGAACCTTAGAACGTATCAAGTTGCGATTTTGTGCTTTGGCGTCGCAGTTCAACTACGCTTCATACGCGTCAGGTCGAACCCCCTCCCGCCCCCACATTGCTTCCAGATAGAAATTTTGGCGTTTATTCGGAAACAACGGCGGCTAGGATCATGCCATTTTTTACATTGAATTGATCGCGTTTCAGGATCGACGGCGATTTGCGTATATGCGCGAGGCCGCCGAAACTCTATATGGATCTTCTAGAGTCATCACGCTAAAATAGTTTGAATTAATTATCTAAGCGCCTTTACGCGAATTGGATACGACTGTATCCTCTGTAGGTAAAGTTATTTTCATAGAAAACCTCTTTGTTAACGCGTTTCTTTTTAGGTTATTTTAATAAATTAATTACCTATCTTTGTTTTACCTATATCGCAATCCGAGACCCATTTACTAATGGGGGAATTGGGTTTGATTTTGGCATTGTAGTTTTTGGATATATTTTGTTTTGTATACTATTAGCATTGGAGTGATCGTATTAAAGAAGTACCGTATTCTGGATGAAATGCAAACACTCGCTTTCGAATTGAATATAAGGAATCAAAAGTCAAAAGTTTTCTGGAAAATAGAAAATTTGTCAAATAGGTATTCTCGCACGATTAGGGCGTTTGAAACCACCAGAGTTTTCAACTTTTGTTTTTTGTGTGCCATACCTCGGTATCCGTTACCAAAAAAATGCCACTCACAGTATGCATTTTTTGCGGGCCGTATAAAAAATAAAGTTGATGATTTCTCCTAAACGAGACGTTGTATTTGAAAAGTTCTTAACGCTGTCCTGTAGAGTTCAAATAGTTGCAATAAGAAAGTGTTTTTTTTTAATCTTCAAATAACATCAGAAAGAATGAAAACAAAATTGGAAAATTTCGGTTTTTCTGGCATACCTTCGGCAGTAGGTAATCGAAATTTTCTGGTTGCTTTTACAGTATGATAATTACTCTTGAATTGCTTTTGCCTAATTTGACTATCTTTGTATCTTCTATGAGAACCCCATGACAGACATCCTTATCTTAGACACAGTGTATTGTAATTTGTCTATTTTGTTTACGTAATTGTTAATAATTTACGTGTTGTAAGATAAAGAAAACTGTGTTCTATTTGAACAGTTTATCTCGTCTTACTCCGGTAATTATTGTGATAAGAGTAAAAGTTAATTAATTTTTGTAGACAGATGTTAGGGTGAGCATTTATATAAGATAGTTGTGCGTATTTTAATTTGGAAGTGGAATCGAAAAGAGGAAATTGTGTAAATTAGAAGAGGAAGTATTGGAATGCGTTACCAGCGAATACTTTGCTAAGCTTTAGAATTTAATTTTGCTTGGAATTCTGGTAACCATAGGACTCAACGATAAGCGAAATCCCAAACACTTACACTTAAGGCGAGGCTTTACAATTCAAATTGTTGCGATTCCGCGCGCCTGAAGAAATAATTTGTGTGAATTAGTGGGAGAAATAGCGAGTTCATCCGATGCAGTAGTCCCGCCTTGATTCACGACGGCGCGCGTCGCCGACGCTCGATTACGAATTGGTTGGATGCTAGTTTCTTTGAAACATTGACAATTGTTTTGGAAGTTTACGCAATTAGCACGAACCGTCTGCTTTACGCTAACCGATTATCTAATTCGCGTTGTTCGAGTTTTGCGATTTGCGTTATCTGGTAATTACCAAATATATTGCACAGAGATAAACAATGCATAAGAATAAACGCTATAATAAACATGGAAAATTACGACTATCAGCTAATAAAAAAAATCTAAGGCATATTTAGCTTTGAGTAGATGGCGATAAGTAAAAACATAAACGTATTCCGTTGACAGCATGGGTCATCTCTAATTTTAAATAATAAATAAGTATAGGGGATTATTAGGGATGCCAGGGATTGTCAATCTGTAGTCGAATCGGTTGATGATGACAATAATTACGCTAATCCCGATTTGATTCAGTCAATAGCTTTTGAACATAATTTTGATGTAAACTGTGATTCTGTAGCTCAACCTTCGTCTCACAGTCCCGCATAACCACCAATTTGGAATTCAGATCAAGAAAGGTAAAAGTACACACGCATGGATTTCACTGTTGATTATTAACGATCCTCGGAGCCTTTATAGTTTTATATTGTCGTCCGTCCGTCCGTGTGCGCTATAACTCTTTTTAAAACTAGCCAGGAATTTGTTGCATTTTTGGCAACCACATGTACTATGCGATCATAAATGAGTTGTTGTCGAGTCGCCTTTGAAATTTTTGTTTACATGGAAAAGAAGGACAGGACGCAGTGCGAGCGTTGCTAAAAAGACCAATATTAAGGGGCACTTACGAGTATTTTCTTTGAATTTTGCAAGTATAAGCATTTGCTTACTTTTATTGATACGGGCCCTTATCTCAACGCCCAAAACATGGATTGGATGCATTCTGATCAAAACATGTCAAAATCGTTATTCATGTATCAAAATCGTTGGGAAATAGAGCAAGAGCATTATTTCAATGCCAAAGACACGAATTTAATGCATTTTTCGCGACCATATGTATTTTGATCAAAGCATGTCAAAATCGTTATTCATGCACCAAGACCAAGATTGTTGGGAAAAAGACTAAGAGCATATTCTCAATGATCAAGAAATGAATTTGATGCCTTTTTGTTGACTATAGTACGTATTTTGCAAGGGTAAAATAAATGGTCGTTAAAATGTAATAGTAATACTTAGGATCCTTCAATATTTCATTGTATCGGTTTATTAACGAGCTCCTAGCGATTTTGTGGTGTCTGTCCGTATGTCCGTCTGTCCGCACGGTATCTCGATAACGAATGGACCAATTACGATAAAATTTAGTAGATGGATTTTTTATCAAATTTGTAGATCGGAGTTCGTGAAATGGCAATGTAGCCCAAAAAATAAGGAAGGCCCTTTTGGCATCTCTGTGAGTTATAAACCGAATTGCATAAAATTCAATATGCGTATAGCTTTAGCCCTATAAAACGCAATTCCAAAAATTGAGCCACTTTCAACTTTCACAGTGCCCTTTTCGCATCTCGAGCATTTATAAACCGAATTGCAAACCTTTTTATTTATGAAGGCATTTAAATGAAATGTGATACATAGCCACTTGGAATAAAACCAAATTTAACGCCAGTTTCAAATTTTCGTTTTGCGCATGCGCAGTACCAACTTTCTTATTTATGGAGGGATTTAAATCAAATGTGATACATAACCACTTGGAATAAAAGCAAATATAACACCAATTTCAAAATTTGGTTTTGCGCATGTGCAGTGCCAACTTTCTTATTTATGGAAGCAATTAAATGAAATTTCATACATATACACTTTAAATAAAAGCAAAACTAACATCAGGTTTAAAATTTGGTTTTGCCCATGCTATAGCCATACCCAGGAGCTCGTTTTCTATATTTGTTTAGTTTATTTATTTCATTGCTTGCAGCATTGAAACGGAGGAACTTGAAATTGAAATAGAAACAATAAATGACGCAGATGTAGTTGAATTGCCCATTGGACGTAGATTTTTGACATACACTCCTTAATTCATCATTTCGGAGAAATCATTATCAACTTTATTTTCTTATATGGTCCGTAAAAAAAGTAGATACTATATTGAGTAGCATTTTTTCCTATGAATAAAACGATTTACGACACACAAAGGAAACACAAGTCGGAAACTGTTGGTTTCAACAAGATGGTGTATCCACGCATAATGCCCTAATTGTAATGGAAAGTGAGCCGACCCTGTTTCACATGGAACACCACCGTAGACCGAATGGTAGAGGCCTCGGAGATCCCCATGAGAAGAGTGGAGCAGCGACAATCAAATGAAGAAAGAAAGCAGACGAATACTGGTGGAGGAGGAATCAGACATAAGCACAAAGTGCCCAAGAGGAGGAGGAAGAGGGGACAAAAAGCAGCGCAGGGAGAAGACAACAATAAGACGGGGAGGAACAAGGAGGGAAAGAAACGAGAGCAAAAGATGGGGATAAGGCATATAATCCAGTGGCGAAGCGGTGGCCGTACCTTTTCGGGTCGGATAAAACCCAGTTAGACCTCCCCTCACAACCTCCCCAATCCACAAAATCCACAACATTGCGTAGCATATGTCGCAGCCCAGCGCGATGGCAACAACAGTAGTGGAGATGCACCCCTGGACTGTTAGTGCCCATCAGGGTGTTGAAAAACACTTTCTTCTCAAGTTTTACACAAATTCTTTTTGAAAAAAAATGGAAAAATGATCGTATGCAATAATGAAGTTTGACACCTAACAATCTAGATACGGGTATGTTTCAATTTTAATGTCATTATGATTAAATCGGCAATTGTTTTTTCCATTCCTCACTAGAGAGGAAAATCACATTTTCTTCACCATTTTTAGAGATGAAAGTAATTGTTTCTAAAGTACTCAGAAAAATTTATTTATCCGCGTGAGAAAAAGTTTACTCAACAAGGTCGTACAGTGTCGAGTGCGTTCCAAAACTAAGTCAACCAAGGTACAGGTAAAATTTGGAAATGTCGAATTTTTGATAGTAGTCGTATACGAAAATTATTGTAGTGTATTTATCTTGTGTGATAATTATATTATTGTATATATAAACCATTTATACTCGTATTATGAACTATGACTGGAAGCCGATCTTTCTCATTACAGACCACTTCAGAACCTAACTACACAGTAGGTTCAATGGATGTCGCCCGCGGCATCTTGTTTAGCTTCGAGTTTTTGAACGTTTTTGCCTACATACAAAATTTCATTTAAATATCCGGATTGCGCAAAGTATATGGTTTGATTCGGCATTAGCTTTACTTTTACTTGAGGTGCCTACATTCAAGATTTCATTTAAATATCTTAGTAAATTTAAAACAGAAACCGACTGCGCATGCGCAAAACAAATTTTTTGCTTCGCCATTCGCTTCATTTTTATTTGAGGGGTCTATATACAAAATTTCATTTAAATATCTTAATAAATATAAAAATCGGATTGCGCATGCGCAAAACAAATTTTTTGAAGCGGCATTAATTTTACTTTTATTCGAGGTGTCTACATACAACATTTCATACAATTCGGTTCATAACTAACGGAGATGTCAAAAGGACCTACTTTATTTTTGGGCTACAGTGCCAATTCACGAACTCCTATCTACCTGCAAAATTTCATCGTAATCTCTCCATCCGTTCTCTTTTAATTCGATGGACATGTAGCCATCGACCGATCGAGCTGAGAGAGCGTGCGATCGAACGCACCTCTTGTGCAGATAAAGCGGATTTTTGTTTGACATCAGCAATGGATATATTTCTTGCAGACGTCTCAATAGCCCTTTGTGAGTACCTTTTTCCGACAATTCGTTCTTGAAGTATAAGGGAATATACCCGATCACGATAAGAAATCGAGGAGGAGGGCTATGGTTGGTAGAAATGAATTCCTTTCGTCGAGCCCTTTCGTTAGAGTATTAGAGGATAAAACTAGTTCCACTCCCCCCTCCCCCTCCACCCCGTACTTTGATAAGAGAACAGAAAGAAGGGCAGTAGTTGGTAGAAAACGGTTCCTTTTGTTGAGACCTTTAGTTAGAATACAATGAGAGATAAACCTAATTTTTATCCCCCCCCCCCCC
>NW_022170250.1:18971782-18981455 GCF_008802855.1 Photinus pyralis
AAAATTTTTTTTGTAAAAAGTAGCTTTTAATCTCACTTTGGCTGGCTGGCTGGCTGGCTGGCTGGCTGGTTGGCTGGCTGGCTGGCTGGCTGGCTGGCTGGCAGCAAATGTGGGCGCGTAGAAGAACTCTTGTAGAAAGGCAACGGGTGTACGTGTATCTACAGGGCCGTGAAAATTGTCAACCTTAGGGACATGGCTACAAGATGTGGGGTTGGCGACATCTGGGCGTCATCCTCGAGCGTAGTATACTAACGTGAAGGTTTTTCAGTTTTTTCCTATCTTCTACTACAGTTTTGGTCCGATTCTTTTGAAATTGGTGTCGTCGGAAAGATGTTGTAAACGCGCACAACTCCTGCGTGGCGGAATTTTGTTTTTTGTCATAGGGACGAAATTAACGACCTTTTGCGAGGCGCGCGCGCGTCTTCGAGAAGTAGTCAGGCGCCTTTTACCTTCCGTTGCGAACTCACGCGGTTTAACGTTTCGTGAATCTCAGTCAAAGGGAATGTGGTAGCCCCCGACACGATCTTCCTGATGGTGGAGTCAAATCTTCAAACGCGAATTGCGGGTGAACGGGACGTCGGAAGGGGGTACCGTAAAAGGAAATGTGGTAGCCCCCGACACGATCTTCCTGATGGTGGAGTCAAATCTTCAAACGCGAATTGCGGGTGAACGGGACGTCGGAAGGGGGTACCGTCAAAGGAAATGTGGGAGCCCCCGACACGATCTTCCTGATGGTGGAGTCAAATCTTCAAAAGCGAATTGCGGGTGCACGCGGAAAGTGGGAAGCGGTTAGTGAATGTAGTAGCCTTCGACAAGATCTGTTATTGATGGTTGAGTCGAAAGTGGGTAATAGAATACTGATCTGCCACACAAAAAATGCGCTGAAGTCCCTTCGATCTCACACGAGGACTTTGATAATTTTTTCCACTCCTCCTCTGTGGAAGGTACCTGCAAATACTTGCTATAATTAATAATTATGGTCATATGAATAGGAAAAAATTGTTTTATAATTTACTTAAAAATGATACATATTATATATGTTACATTTCAGGGGAATGAAGCCGAAGAAGAAAGCGCGGATATTGACGTTCAATCGCCGACCTCGCTGTTATCACCGGCAGGCAGTTCTTATAGTATAGAGGCACCAACAGTTGGTCTACAATGTTCAAATGCGTCTTCTAATAATACTCCCTCTACTAGCAGACCAGCATCTCGTTCTTCACAGCCACGCAAAAGATCAAATGTAAAAAAAAATTATTTGGAGGAAAAGAAAGCATCCTTATTAAATCTAGCCCACACTGCGTTACTTTCTGACGATGACGAATACACTGTGGTTGGGAAAAGAATTGCTTTTCAGTTGAAAGATCTGGGCGACAACCAAAAGATTATAGCCGAAAAGCTGATTTCTGATGTTATGTACTTCGCTAAATTAGGAAAATTAAGCGAAGATAGCAGAGTAGAGCCATTTACCAATACGCCCATTGCACAGCTACCAACTTTTGGATCAAATATACATCTACTGCAACCCATTCAGCGCCAAGCACACGTATCCCAACACTCAACCCATACTGTTCAACGAACTCATCAGACGTCATCACAACCTTGTTTCCAAACGCACGATGCCTTACCTGCTTCAAACGATATACCATTTTCATTATCTGACTACATTAATTTTGCCAATAATGATGGTAAATAAAGGACTACAGAATAATAAAGTGTTTCCTTACCTTTAAGTAATCCTGTTTTAATGATTCGTATATAGCCTGACACGTCTCAGGGATGATTTTGCTTAAAGACTGCGGAGAAATTCCTGTGCTAAACTTTAAATCCTCGTAGGAGTTTCCTGTTGCCAAATATCTTAGAGTAACTGTCAGCCTTTCCTCGGCAGTTATCGCATTCCTCATAAATGTATCTTGTTTCGTAATCTTGTCTCGAACTAATTCCAACAGCGACTTATATGTGTCACTGTCCATTCTCAAATAATTTTTGAAATCGCTTGGTTCAGTATTACGCAGCTCATCAAGTAATCGAATATGAGAATACATGTTCCTATTCAATAACCAATTCTTACACCATTTCCTTCTTTTTTTTTTATGTGCATCTTCTAAGTCATCTGACAGGAGTACTGACATAATAACTGCCGCTTTTTTCTTTTTTGACATTTGACGTCACTGTGCTTTTAGTCACCTATCATTGTCAACTAAAGTTTGCTTTTATAATTTGCGACATTTGTCGTTCGACTTATCGTTTACGTTTGTAGGGAATCACGTCGTACGACAAGCTGAAACGATGTTTGATACGACTTGTCGTACGATAAGTTGTACGACAAATCGTACCGTCTGTAGGGCGCTTTATTAGATACGTATACTTGCACGATTAAGATGTTGTGCGTAGATGCACCATCCTGTTGAAACCAACAATTTCCAACTTTTGTTTTTATTTGTGTGACGTATATAGTTGTATTCGTAATCAAAAGTGCTACTAAATACAGTGTGTACTTTTTCCACGGGCCATATAAAAAAGTATAGTTTGTGATAATTTCTCCGAAACAAAACGTTGTATTAAAAATCTTCCAACGCTGCTCAAAAAGGGGCAAGTATTTTTTGGGAACAAGAAAACGCCAGTTCTAGGTTCTAATGTAAACCCGAGTGTCTTCAACAAGTTGATGATCGAGTCCAATACTCCACAGAATTCCTTCCGCTTTTGAGGTTTCGACTAGAATCAGCAGGATTATATTGTGCCAGTAGAAAGGTCAAATTGCCACAACTTATAACGCCACCTGACCACTGAATTCATTACTTCTTTCAGGGCAAAACCCTCTATCGAAGCATTTCTTGCAGAATATTCAACATTATAACTGATATGTATTCCAAATGACATCATTTTTTAGTGCAAATATAATTCGGGAAATGCAAATTTTAAGGTATTATTTTTTCTGTAACCAACATCATACATATCCATCCCAACATGTAACTACGAATACGAAAATTATAAACACCCGTGCGAAGCCGGGTCGAGCAGCTAGTAGTGTATAAAGTCAATGCACATAGGTACCTAATCATATAGGCATAGTATTTGTGTTATATTATGATATAGGGAATTGGACTTAAAACGAAATGATAATCTATCCTTAATTTTTTTAAGCGTAAAATGCATTGAGGTTTGTTGTAATTAATCTGTGGTTTTGTAGAGGAAAATTAGTTTGAGTACTCTAAGCCTAGTAGTGCAGCGAAGAGAGCCGCGAAATCGTTCAAAAATTTTTTTCGGAGTAGAAAGAATTGGGACCCACACCATTTTGTTTAGAAATGTTTGAACCTTCAGAATCTCGCTTTACGACATTTTCCCGTGGTCCTGACAAAAGTTATAGGCCGCTAAAGTTGAACTTTACTCATTTTCGCGCGCGCGACTAGACCACCGAAAGTATTTATTTTCTCAGCAACTAAGCGATATACATCAATAATTCCTTTTGTAAAATGAAAGTACATTTATAGCAGAATCTAAAGCATTCATATTTACCTACCTTGTTATGCACAGTTTTTAGAAAAATGACCGTCAACTTCCAAAATTCGTGTAGCAGATGAAAAGTGCGCACTTTGAACTCTCATAACTTTTTATTTCACGATATCGATTTCCAATATTCATAGCTCATTCGATGCTCCAAAGCATTGTGATTATTTTATTTTCTATAACATTACCGTGAATTTTTCATAATAAAAAAGTTACGGTCATTTAAGTAAAAACCTACCGACCTCGCCGAGTCGGGAGTCGCGAGTGAGACGGAGAGGGAAGGATAGTCAGCAGTGTTCGCTAAACAAGGAGCGATGCGTAAGAGGTTCTACTTTACTAAGAAATTTCTCTCCGAATACCAAAACTAGTTATTTAGGCCGTTTACAAATGCATTTCGCCGAGTTGCATTGTAAAATCTCAAACAATTCATTAACTCCATGTATTCGTTTAGGAGCCACCCTCAAAAAAGTGGTAAAGTTTCCATTTCTCCTTTAATTTTTTTCTCAGCAACAGTTACAGAGACTGGTGGTAAGTCTTTGAATAGGTTTTGCTGTATGTCCTTTCCGGTTTTGCAAATAATTTTTCCTACGGCTTTCATTGAAAATGACATATGTCGTAATTTTGAAACTTGTTCCAAGTGCCTATTGTAACAGTATTTCTGTTCAGGATAGGTATTTAAAGTTCATTTTTACGTAATTAAAATGTGAAGTCTAAATGTAATCATGACTCCCAAGTACGAATGCCGATGAATGATTTTATTGTATCAAAAAGAATTTATTTATTTCAGTTCATTGTATCTGAATGTGGATTTTAAATATGGCCGCCTTGAATCAGAAAGGAAATTAAATACAAGTAATAATCGCGGTGTAAGTAGAATTGCGTTCAGCATATGTAAATAATGTAAATTAGGGAAAAAACTGCATATAATTGTCAATAATTAATCTAGAGCTAGTAGAACGATTTGAATCCGTCAAATTAACAAAAGCTTTATTCACGGGCGATCAGTCTATATAAACGTAAGTGGATTGTGCGCGTAAAGCAGAACTGAGGCCACGGGATAAACACTACGAGAGTATAAATGCGGAAATTTTCGTTTTTTTGCAATAGTGAATTGAGGAAACTTTTTTAAGAAAATCAAGATAAAGAACTGAGCGAAAACATCTCCATCCAGCCACTACATCGAAGGCGAAGACGATCCTTCACGGTACTCCGGAGAAAATTAGGAGGCATTGCAAGGTTTCCGAACAAGCTACTTGTTACGACGACTAGGAGAGGGGTTGCAACTTCCACCCCACCATCCACTAGCGCCCTATTGGCCGCGTCGCCAGACGCCTCTACCGGAAATCGTTTATAAGCAGCGCACCGACAGGGGAACTTCACTTGTGCCTGGGCAAGCCTACCTTACCTTACACAAGCGACTGAGGCTGGTCGCTTGGGCTCAAGTACCGTCTCCGCACGCCATCACTTCCCGGCTTGACCGTAGTCAAGTCCGGCGCCATCCCACGTGCCAGAAGCGATCTTATATATGTACATAATCCTCTGTATTATTTGTAAATATTGTGTAATATACGTTTTCAACCTCCGTTTGCCACTTACGTTACCCCGCCCGGTAACAATTGGCGCCCATACGTGTGAGTCAACCAGCAGCATCGCGCTCTGAGGATCTACGCCCACGCTCCCGCGACAGCCGACGCGCAACACCATGAATACGAGGAGCAGGAACACCCCGACGTCCAACTCCGGCGCCGACGAAGGTATCGACACTCAAACAACGGAGATGACCCCGGCAATCAACCCCGGTCTGGACCCGGCAACCCCGTCCAGTGGCGCCCAACACTCTCAACACACCCTCGACATGCTAAAGGCGCTGACCGACGCCCTCCAGAACGCGCCGAAAACCGCATCACCGGACCTACCGACCTTCAGCGGCGACCACCTGGAGGACCCAACAGTCTTCTTCAGCACGCTCGAGCAGACAATCCAAACCACCGACCCGGCGGAAAAGTTAAAAACAGCAGCAGCACAACTAAAAGGGGAGGCTGCGAAATGGTGGAACAGTTACGAGGCATTTTCACCGACATACAACGACCTAAAGAACTACACCCGCGAAAAATACGACAGCAGCAAGATTCGCGGGAAGATGCAATCAGAATTCTTCGGCCGAGAACAAGGAGCAGAGTCGCCGCAGCAATTCCTCCAGAGGAAGGCACAGCTAGCAAAACGGCTGAAGATCCCGATCGGCGAGCACCTCGAGCTACTGAGAGACCTGCTGCACCCACGCATTAGAGTAGCCTTTTTAACCACAACACCCACTTCACTCCTCGACTTGGTGCGTCACGCCGAGGAAATCGAAAACTGCAACAAAGCGCTACCTCGAAACAACCAACCCAGACCATCGCCACCAACCCCCGCCGACAGACCTCCCAACACACCAAAGTGCCACCACTGCCCGGAATATCACTTCCACCGAGACTGCCCAGTACTGACCCGCCGCCGAGACCAGGGAAACGGGGCAGCGGTCGGGAACAATGCCCGGCCGTCCACCTAATCCAGACTGCGACCCGACCCAACCTACCAACGCTGGCAGTCAAGGTACGCGGAAAAAGCGTAAGAGCTCTCCTCGACTCCGGATCATCCCATAACTTCATCCAGAAGGAGCTCGCGTGGAAAATCCACCATAGCAACCACCAAACAGCCGGCCTAGCGAACCCCCGCCATCAGCTGGAAGTCATCGGCACATCCAGAGTCGAGTACACGCTCAACGACAAGCAAGAATCGGACGACTTCCTGGTGACACCAAACCTTGTCGTGCCCATGATCTTGGGACAGAAGTGGCTCCAAGAACATCGAGCGGTGCTGGATTACGAGAGAGCGTGCATCCACTGGGGAACCCATACAAGGCAGACAACACACTGGGACCAAGCTCCGAACCGCGGCCCAACAACGAGCGACTCCATAAACTTCGCCGGAGTCAAGCACGGGTTCCAACCACCACTCGATCGACGCCTGGCCACACTGCTGGAAACTTCGGTAGCACACTGGCCGATCCTGCAACGCCCACAACAACAGCATCCACCACACATCGCATCCGAGTCACCAAAACAACGCCCTTCCGACTTCCGCCATATCGACATTCGCCAAACAAAAAGAAGGTCATCGCGGATGAAGTGGAAGCTATGTTAGCAGCGCAGGTGATCGAGCCCAGCACGTCCGAATATTGCTCGCCCATCGTCATAATTCAGAAAAAAGACGGCCGCCCGAGATTCTGCATCGACTACCGTCGTCTAAACGCCATCACAAAAGACGAGAGCACCAACCTGCCAGTCATACAGGAGACCCTCCGAGACCTGGGGACGGCCAAAGTTTTTTCCAGCCTGGATCTCAAATCAGGCTACTGGCAGGTGCCGCTAGAGACGGAATCCCGACATCTCACCGCGTTTTCAACCCCTGATGGAGCGAGTTATCAATTCAAAGTAATGCCGTTCGGGCTCAAGAATGCACCTGCTACGTTCCAGAAGCTAATGACCCAGGACGTTCTCGCCGGGTATTTACGGAAATTCGTCATGGTATACCTGGATGACATAATAATCTACTCAGACTCCTGGGACGAGCACCTCAAACATCTACACCTCGTGCTGGAACGACTGCAACGCCACAAACTCCGCTTGTCCCTCGAAAAGTGTCGCTTCGGGGTGCAAACGATCCAATACCTGGGCCACAACATCACGGCGAACGGGAACCGCCCGTGCCAGGAACACATCGAAGCAATCCGGACCGCAGACCGGCCCACCTCGAGGAAGAAGCTAAGAAGTTTTCTAGGATTGACCAACTGGCTACGAGAGTACCTGCCCCGGTGTGCCGAATTACAAGCACCGTTGGATAACTTACTAACAAAGAACACCCCTTTCCGATGGACAGCGGCAGCCGACGTCGCCTTTAGCCAGTTAAAAGCAGCACTTAGCAAACCACTCCAACTCAGCCGTCCGGACTTCGCCACTCCATTCGTGCTGCAAACCGACGCCAGCGAAAACGGGATTGCGGCCGTACTCTTTCAAGAACCCCACCCCGGAGAGAAAAAAATTATCAGCTACGCCAGTGCCAAACTTAACCACGCGCAGAGACGCTACCATATCAATGAACAGGAGTGCTTGGCAGTAGTGTGGGCCATTAAACGATACCGGCCATATCTGGAAGATAGACGTTTTACGTTGAAGACAGACAGCCGCGCTCTCCTGTGGCTGGATCGCACAAAAGACGAAAAAAGCAAGCTAACTCGTTGGGCATTACGGCTCCAAGAATTTACATTTGATGTGGTCCACTGTCCGGGGGAAAGAAAACGAGCTTCCAGACCACCTGTCCCGCCACCCATCAGCAGAAGAAGCCGAAGAAGCCACGGCAGAAGACGTAAACCGCATGCTGCCACCTACGACCACACACGAGTCCAAACAAACCAACAGCACCCCGGTAATCGCGGCAGTGGAAGTGGCCAATTTGGCGGACCATGTGAAGGAGTGCCAAAAGACAAACGAAAACGCCATCGTTCTGGTACGCACCTGGCACAGGATACAGCAGGAAGGACCAGCGACACCAGCACAAGCAAGGTTCAACCGGGATTACACGGTGGACAACGGTTACCTCTACCGCAAAGCACCCCAAGGGAACCTACTCGTAGTCCCCGGCAGCCTTCAACCAGCGGTACTAGAAGCGTACCACAACGCAGCCACAGCTGGACACCCAGGAGCCGAAGAAACGGAACGGGCCATAATGACACATTACCACTGGGCGAAACTGGGAGACACGGTGCGGAATTATGTACGAGCATGTTGGATTTGCGCGGCAGTCAAAAGAGGCCCGGTCCAGGACGCCACCGTACGCCCACGCAAACCCACACGACCCTGGGAAGCGGTTTCCGTAGACTTGATGGGCCCCTACGACGCCACACCTACAGGCTACCGCCAGATAGTCGTGATCACGGACCTCTTCAGCATGTGGGTGGAGGCATTTCCAGTAAAGGAAGCAGTCGCTCCAACAGTGGTCAGAATCCTGGAACACGAGGTATTCGCACGCTATGGTTTCCCGAGAGCGATCATCTCAGACAACGGACCGCAATTCACATCAGTGACATGGGACGCGGCACTTCGGAAGTGGGGAGCAATGCACTGGACGACGCCCATATGGCACCCGCAGGCGAACCCCGTCGAACGCCGGAACCAAGAAATCAAAAAGGGCCTCCGCACTCATCTGGTGGGACAAAGCCCCAGCGCCTGGGCGGCCGTACTACCCATTGTCATGTTCACGTTACGTACGAGGAGAAACGCCGCTACTGGACTCACGCCGAGCCACGCGCTGCTAGGCTACGACCTACCCAGGCCAGGAGAGTGGAAAGCCAGGGATCGACCACCTCCACCGACAGGAGAAGCCCGAGAGGAGGTCGTACAGACGGTGCACAGGAACCAGGCACGATCCCGCAGCCGGTACGCGAACTACGGGCCAGCCCGCACCCAGTACCAAGTAGGCGACGGAGTGATGGAAAGATCCAGGGACCAACACTCCGGGAACTTTCACATGAAGTACACAGGTCCCTACACCATCGAAGCGCTGGCGGGCACAAACGCGTACTGGATAAGGCGAGGAAACGAACTGGTAAAGGTGCACGTACACGATCTACGCCCTGCACCCAACCAACCCACCCCGGCACCAGTACCGGAACTTCCGCCAAGAATCATTTCACCGACGCCACCACGGAACCAACGACAACCCCGTCACCGCCGTTTGCTACAGCGCCTGCACCCCGCCGTCGCAACCCCTTTACAGGGGGGGGGATACTGTTACGACGACTAGGAGAGGGGTTGCAACTTCCACCCCACCATCCACTAGCGCCCTATTGGCCGCGTCGCCAGACGCCTCTATCGGAAATCGTTTATAAGCAGCGCACCGACAGGGGAACTTCACTTGTGCCTGGGCAAGCCTACCTTACCCTACACAAGCGACTGAGGCTGGTCGCTTGGGCTCAAGTACCGTCTCCGCACGCCATCACTTCCCGGCTTGACCGTAGTCAAGTCCGGCGCCATCCCACGTGCCAGAAGCGATCTTATATATGTACATATATCCTCTGTATTATTTGTAAATATTGTGTAATATACGTTTTCAACCTCCGTTTGCCACT
>NW_022170250.1:18981555-19020971 GCF_008802855.1 Photinus pyralis
CACCATTGAATAAGCACCTTATTCAATGATATCACCTAAATTTTAAGCATGCAAATAAGTCTTTCACGACATGACATGGTTTAGGTTTAGGTACGTACTTACCTACTTACTTTACAATGAAAGGGTGATCTAAAATGCACACTTTGAGATAGAAGAAATTAATGTAATAATGTTAAATAAGATTTGCATGCTTTTTGATTGTCTAGTATCGCCACTATTACAGAGATGTCGCTTTTAACAAACACTTTTTACAGTGACTTTGTGTAGGGACAGTGGCGACAATGGAGTGTCTAATTTTTGATTGGTTGTTCAGATCGACCGCCATGTTGCATCGAGTATATACAGTGATATTCATGTAGAAGTAGACATAGGGATTTCCTATAGGAATTTCCTATGTCTACTTTTACATGATAAACAGTCTCCAGACGCCTAATTTTATGCAACCAAAGTAACTCTACAACAAATGAGGATCTGCCTGTCATATTAATTAGTTTGAATATTATCGCTTTGACTTCCCTATTCTAATTTCGGTTCGTGTGCGATGTACCTATTCAACTACAGAAAAAGTATAGTATAGTATAGTGCCGATAACAGTTAAAGGAGCTTAATAGATTTATTTTCTGTGAAGCCAGATTTTTATTTGTTTCAAGAAGTTATTTTGGTTGCGTAAAATTATGCGTCTTTCAGGAGACTTTTTATCATGTAAAAGTAAACATAGGAAATCCCTATGTCTACTTCTACATGAATATCACTGTATAATATTGTATTGTAGTGTACGCAACACGTCATACGTGTATTGTGTGTGGTCTACTTCTAATTTGAATTTTTGTTCCAACGTGGCGGTTGGGCTCCTATTGTCGCCACTGTGTCTATAAAGTCAGTGTAACACTTTACAAATCGGGAATGCGTAATACATATTTCTGCCTGGATACGTCAAATTATCAGTACATGAACGGCACAAAACTCGAGACTGAGTTTGTCAGCAAAACATACCTTCACAACTCTTTGCCGGCACGAAATGCAGGACTAGGCGCATTGTTTTGTGCCGTATTTGTGCCGAAATGTGACGTGACGTAATCAGTTTGTCAGACAACGATGCCGTTTTCAAATTATCGTATTTTTTAGATGTACTTCTAACTTCACAAATTTATGACGGCACAAAATGCTAGACTAGACTAGGCTCACTTGTTTGTGCCGGATTTATTCCGAAATGTGCCACATTCAGTTTGTCAGTAAAACATACTGTTTTAAATTATCGAATTTATTTAACATAACCGCTAACTTTGCAATTTATTGTCAGAACAGATGTTCGAATTGCGCAATATGCGATATGTTTGTCTTTACTAGCAGCATCTGGGGTTAAAATTTTAAACTAAAAGCATCTATGGTTAAAATTTCAAAGAAATATCTTCATAAATAAAGAAATTGGCACTGCGCAGAATGCGACTGCGGCCTGCGCATGCACACATCTAATGTTTACAATATGAGATACGTTTGCTTTTAACAGAAGCATCTACAATTAAAATTGTAAAAAAGTTATCTCGATAAATAAGACGGTTGATAATGCGTATCCTGCGAATGCGCACATTTACCTGAGGTTCACAATATGCGATATGTTTGCCTTTACTGTAAGTATATGTAGTTAAAATTTCAACCAAATATATTAATAAATAAGAAAGTTAATATTGCTTCGGATGCGTACGTTAATCGCCAATATTTTTCTTAGTTGAGGTGCTAGAGCTATAATCTACCGAATTCAAAAAGAACGAACTATATATATATATATATATATAGATTTAAAAAGCGCTAAGGTGAGATCATTTTTACATATATTGCAGATAAGGTGAGATCCATTTGGTAAACCCGAGATCCGTTTTCGGATCTCGCCTTTTTTACTGTGTATATCGAGTCTATTAGCTCGGTCGAGCATACAGGAAGCTACATTTCAATTTTCGCCCGGATCTCAACTTTTAGGTTTTTGTCAAAATTTATACACGCGAAGTTCTTGAATGATCATCTTAGGGGGCGCTGCTTACGTTATATATAATGCGTTATATTTTAAATAAAGTGAGATCCAAATAAACGGCAACATTGTAAAGCGGTACTCTCGCTTTAAAGTGCGATAGCAAATAATGAAAGAGGTAGCTGTACTATGTGCGCTTTAACGTAAATAATTTGTTATCTGCTACCTCGTATGTATTATTCCTAATCCACGTTACGGTATAAGGGCGGATTTGTATTAAAGAGATTAAACTGGTGGATTGAGGAGAAATGTAAAATAACGTTTAGTATATTTTAATAAACACATTAAATTAATAAATTAATAATTAAAATAAGAGGGTCATAATGGATTCTAAGGGTATCGAAACTATAAGCTAGGAACACACCTACCACGGTGCCCAATAAGGGAATTTGATACACTTTCGATGACCACCTGTATTTTGATCAAAAGATGTCAAAAACGTTAATTTCTATACCAAGTTCATCGGGAAAAGAACCAAAGATATTACAGCGCTGTCTAAATTTGGTAAATTGTTTATGATTGATTTTACCAATTAGGTATCCTACGCGTAGTGGAAGAGAGGTACAAAGCAGTTTTATTCTGATTTCTTCGGGTTTGGTGTTTACCTACACATGATTGCAGGATAAGTTCGATGTTTTTGAACTGAAATTGTCACCTCCATGATTTGAACCAATTTGACTAACCAAAGCATCTTTCTTCAAAAATGAACTTTTTACAGATTTCGTTACGAAATACTGAACAACCTAATGGTTTAGGTACATGTAATCATAAGCAAATATCTTTAGGGTTCTTGGGATTACATTTTACTAACCAGGCAGCATACAGTACTGGAAGAGAGATAAGAAAGCAATTTGATAATGAGTTCTTTGGATTTGGTGTTTATACATGATTGTAGGGTGAATTAGTAGTTTTTGAACCAAAATGGCCACCTCCATGGTTTGAACCAATTTGACTAACGAAAGCATCTTTCCTCAAAAATGAACTTTTTGCAGATTTCATTACGAAATACTGAACAACCTAATGGTTTACATGTAATCATAAGCAAATAACTTTAGAGTTCTTGTGATTGCTTTTTACCAACCGCACCATACGATACTGGAAGAGATAAAAAAAAGCAATTTCTTTGGATTTGGTGTTTATACATAATTGTAGGATGAATTAGATGTTTTTGAACCAAAATGGCCACCTCCATGGTTTGAACCAATTTGACTAACCAAGGCATATTTCTTCAAAAATGAACTTTTTACAGATTTCATTACGAAATACTGAACAACCTAATGGTTTACATGTAATCATAGGCAAATAACTTTAGAGTTCTTGTGATTGCTTTTTACCAACCGCACCATACGATACTGGAAGAGAGATAAGAAAGCAATTTCTTTGGATTTGGTGTTTATACATGATTGTAGGATGAATTAGATGTTTTTGAACCAAAATGGCCACCTCCATGGTTTGAACCAATTTGACTAACCAAGGCACCTTTCTTAAAAAATGAACTTTTTGCAGATTTCGTTACGAAATACTGAACAACCTAATGGTTTACATGTAATCATAAGCAAATAACTTTAGAGTTCTTGTGATTGCTTTTTATACGATACTGGAAGAGATAAAAAAAATCAATTTGATAATGATTTCTTTGGATTTGGTGTTTATACATGATTGGAGGATGAATTAGATGTTTTTGAACCAAAATGGCCACCTCATGGTTTGAACCAATTTGACTAACCAAGGCATCTTCTTAAAAAATGAACTTTTTGCAGATTTCGTTACGAAATACTGAACAACCTAATGGTTTACATGTAATCATAGGCAAATAACTTTAGAGTTCTTGTGATTGCTTTTTACCAACCGCACCATACGATACTGGAAGAGAGATAAGAAAGCAATTTCTTTGGATTTGGTGTTTATACATGATTGTAGGATGAATTAGATGTTTTTGAACCAAAATGGCCACCTCCATGGTTTGAACCAATTTGACTAACGAAGACATCTTTCTTCAAAAATGAACTTTTTGCAGATTTCATTGCGAAATACTGAACAACCTAATGGTTTACATGTAATCATAGTCAAATAACTTTAGAGTTC
Source organism: Photinus pyralis (assembly GCF_008802855.1). Taxonomy (NCBI): domain Eukaryota; kingdom Metazoa; phylum Arthropoda; class Insecta; order Coleoptera; family Lampyridae; genus Photinus; species Photinus pyralis. Next base: position 18,985,664 of record NW_022170250.1, read on the forward strand.
TTGTGATTGCTTTTTACCAACCGCACCATACGATACTGGAAGAGAGATAAGAAAGCAATTTCTTTGGGTTTTGTGTTTATACATGATTGTAGGATGAATGAGATGTTTTTGAACCAAAATGGTCACCTCCATGGTTTGAACCAATTTGACTAACCAAGGCACCTTTCTTCAAAAATGAACTTTTTACAGATTTCATTACGAAATACTGAACAACCTAATGGTTTACATGTAATCATAGGCAAATAACTTTAGAGTTCTTGTGATTGCTTTTTACCAACCGCACCATACGATACTGGAAGAGATAAAAAAGCAATTTGATAATGATTTCTTTGGGTTTGGTGTTTATACATGATTGTAGGATGAATACCTATGCATGAGCAATTTTGAAGCATTTCAGATAATGCCAAAAAATTATTACATTAATTATAATAGCAATTGTACCTTGAAAGTGAGTTTGAATTGGGTCCTTCAATTCAAAGATGTAGACTTATACACCGCTATCAGCTGTTAGAAAATAAAATAATCATTTCCAACGGGAACTCTTTCCTTTAATAAATAGCTAATCGTTAATATTTATCATCGATGTAAAATAGAGTATTACACTAGGTATTATTTAATTAAATGTTATAATATTTCAAGCCCCGGGTGCCAAATAATGTTAACGCACCGCTTTATCGAAGAAAGAATACGCGAAGGAATCCCACAGGAAGGCTAACAACCTGTTAAGTATTCGCAAAAGATAACGAAATCTATTTTTAGAACAAGTACATTTGACAACACCGCATGATCTCTCCTTATCACACCAATGTCATTTTATACACTATATGATCTCTACTTAAGTGTATTTATTTTTGGATCTCATCCTAACTGCTTTTTATATGGATAATTTTAATTGTAGAATTCCTTTCCCCTCTATAGGGGTAATGATAGAAGAACATATTTCATGTCATTGGCAACCCATTATACACGCATATTTTTAACTTTAAAGGGGGATCTCAGGTTATCCTACTATTATCCGGATCTCGACTTATATCAATAATAGATATATATATATATATATATATATATATATATTTGTTTAGCCAGTACCATACACAATACAATTATTCCAATTACATGGCACTGGGATGCTGTACTTAAAACTAAAACTACACAGTAATTACGATCTTATATGACTAATTAATTCATTCAAAGAGCCGTGAAATATATCGATGTCTCTCTCACGGCACTTCTTATTTAAAGCCAACGGGCTCCTCGATAGTGGCGATGACGGAGTGGTCACTAAAAAGATGATGTCGTTTTTCCTTAATTTAACATGTGGCACTTTGAGTTTAATTTCCTGAAGCAATTCTGGGGCATTTAGGTGATTATTCAGTATCTTGTACACAAAGGTAGCACAGGTCACTTCGCGTCGGATTTGTAAACTTGATATTTTAATACCGTGCACACTGTTTAAAAATTTTAGTTGGTTGGAGTAAGAGATAAAATGTCGAAAATTTTGAGTCGACCTAAAATACACTATTCGCACTAATTTTTTTTTAACTTTCTCTATCATGTCTGCGTGCTTATAAGTTTGGGGTGTCCAAATACATGCCGCATAATCGAGTTTGAATCTGATGATATGATTATATGATATAGAGATTTTCTTCTCTTTGCAATGATATAATATATTAGTACCCTTACACAAAAACATTTTTCAAACAAATTTATTATAATTAGATCCCAGATACCCTACATCAAAATAAAATCAATGAACGTGTAGGTTTCTTATTAAACCTTGAAGACAAAAGCCGTGAAATGGTTTCCATCGCAACGAATGTTCAAAGTATCCTATCAAAAAAAGCTTGAAATAAAAATTAATTTCTTCTACACGGGTGTTAACGTGTTACGCCATATGAAAAGAGAAAAAAATCTGTATCAAATGAGCCTATAATGAAACTGTGCATTGCTATTTGAAAAAATTCAATTGTTTTTCATTATTCATTTGTTTTCTGAAATACAAACAATCGAATTCTGCCTTATTATGGGAATTTCGTATAGAAAAATTTTGTATACAGTCGATATTTACCGAGATATATATCTACTATACTCGATACATAATGGGCACCCTGTATTTTATTTTTTTTAGATTTTTAAGTGTGCGGGGTCTCAAGTCAATGCTTTCTTTTATATCTCTTATACTTTCGAATTCGATGATATAAGACATTCAAAGGAAATGACCATTTTTAGTTTTTTTGAGTTTACGTCGATTTTGAATCTCCACAAGGAAATTTTAAATAAGCATTTATAAAAACTTCAAAACATTGTCCATTTAACTAATTCTCTATCTTTAATAATAAGAAAGTTACCCATGCAATCCCACCCGATCTGGGACACACTGTATATAACAGTACCTATATTATAATTATATTATGGTATATTCATCTCTTCATCATGCGCAGTTAATGAATTATGCAATAATTATGATTGTGAATAAATATTTATTTATGCGCAATGGAAGGATACCATTTTAAAATATTTAATTGTATGATTATTTATAAAGTATCGCCACTTGCTAATAACAATTGAGTAATTAATCCTTCACTCGATGCTAATAGCTCATATAGTTGAAAATAAAAGTAATAAGTCCTCGGTAGTATAGTGGTCAGTATCCCCGCCTGTCACGCGGGAGACCGGGGTTCGATTCCCCGCCGGGGAGACTTTTATTTACTACTATTTCTTGCTGAGATTGTACTATAAACATGGCGTCATCAGTTTTATTGACTGCGAAACTAATTAGCGCAACTGATAACGAAAGATACGCAGGTTTTGAACGCTCCTTAATAACTGCTTCCTGCGAGTCATGAATTTTGTGGTCTTGAAAATCCATTTGCCAGTAATCACGTCTCGTTCTTACTCGGCAAAAGATTTCCTCTTGCATAGCCAGCTGCCGCCATTTTGGCCAATCGCGTCCATTCTGTATCTCAGACAAATTTTGAACGAATACTTTAGTAAGATTGCTGATCTTAGAGGCTACTTGTTCTTCTACCAAAGTTCGTGTGGCGAAATCCCTGATTCTGGAGACGGTCCTGTTCGGTCAATCGCCCACGCAGCTGTCATTACAGCCTCAGCCCAAAATTTCTGTATGAGTATGGCAGAGATATTCGGTGGCACAAACCGAGAACAAATTTTTTCCCACTTCCGGAATAAACCGCACATCTCAAGATACCTCTTTTCAGTCATACCATTGACAGTCATTTCAATCAACCAAGGCCTTTATTGATTGGACATTTGTGACTTACCTACTTTTCTGGGAAAAACACCTTGAGAGGTTCCATCCTGTATATACAACTTACGACGATGCATACATTTTTGAGAGTTGGCAACCATGCAATTTCTAGGTGGGAAAAAGCTGCCTGCGCCATCTAAAAAGCACGAACGGGGGTTACGTTTGGCATGTTGTCTTGAATGGCGGTCGTGAACGCGTCGCTCCATAAATGTTTGTTGTTATTTTGTCTTTTATTTTTTGTTATTTTGCATTTTATACTTTTTGTATGTTTCAGTCTTTGTTTTTGAAATTTACTTGGTTTAACCGCAATGCAGAATCACATATTTGATACCGTTATGCTAGTGTTTGTAATTGTTCGCGTTTTTGGTGTAATGCTTGCTTAATTTATGTTTATTGATGTTGATTACTTGGTCTTGTCCCTGAAGTAACATTCATATTAGTTTTGATCATTTTATTTTAATATGTGAAAGCAGTCGCGGGGGTGGTAAAAACTGTAGTCAACTTTGAGTTACGACACCTAATTCCGTGATTGTCTTCGACATTCAACTGTAGGCTCGAAACCCCGAAACCAGGGGCGGGTTATCTATCTTGCAGGAGCAGGATTACGCTAATCAAAGCTCTTCAGTTTAGAATCTATGTTCGATAAATGAGTTACGTTTCGTAATTTCCACATATCTTGTTTTTAGTTAAATTTGCCTACAAGGCCATGTAATTTTCCATCTTACTTTTAACAGAAGGACTTTATTGCACCAAAGATGAGTCACATCCTGTGTATTTCACCCTTTCTTAGAATCTTGGTAGGTACCTGCTTACTTGACCCATTATTCCCAAAACTTGTTTTTAACTTTTATGCTACCTCTTGAAGTTTACCTGCTACTTTATGCGATGTTATAATTTTATGTTACGCATTCACATCATTACAAACAATTAATTTTACAACACAATTTGATATTAATTTGACGGCTGGTTTTGTTTATTGGTAAGTTCTTTTTTTGCCAGCATATTTCTATTTTGATTCGGTGAACTACCATTTTCCAAGTTTATTTTTGCAATGTAATTTCGACTTAAATTTCCGAGCTTTCACAATCTTAATAATTATTAAACATTATTAAACAAACTTTTCACAATTTCAGTGTTTTATTTTACGTTCCTTCCCTTCCCTACTGTGCTTCAGGTCATAGCGTTGTTTACAACTAACGTAAGGGGGCCCTGCCTTAGATGATTTATCACGTGGCACTTTTCCAATTTAAGCGGGATCTCGTTTAGTCTGAGAGGCAATAGTCATTCCGGTGGCCATTTTTACACGTTGCCGGGTTGACTTAATTTCCGTGTTCTTGTAGTGTGAAGTAAGCGTAGAATCTGGGGGTTAAGTACACTACAGCTGTATCTGTTACTTTCTGATTCGTGGCGCGCTGCAGTTCTTGTGCGTTAGCTATACGAAGGGGGGGGGGGGATCTCTTACCTATTTTATGTTTGTGTGTGTGAGTGGTTCATTATGTCTCCGTGGAGGAGGTAACTAATACAGATCGACCGTTCGCTGTATCTGTTGCCTACTCGTCTCGTGCGGATTGCAATTCTTAGCATCTTAGCAATGTGAGATATTTAGGGGCCCTCTCATTAACATTTTATCTATTTAAAATATATTCTGCTTGAGCGATAATCGATTTTCACATGAATACTTGCTATTGACATTCTGACATGTACTTTTCGTGTTGAATTAAATTATGTTAACTGAAGGCTGTAGTAGAGCCACACCATTTACATGTTTTCCTATGTACATTACATTACTATACGAGTTATGTTATCTCAATTAATCATACAGGTATTATGATGTGTTTTTGTACTGAATTGATTTACCAGGTTTTCCACTGCATTTATGACATCTCATGTGTTTTGTTTTTATGAACTTGTTTAATTGCATTTGATTTGATTGTCTGATTTTTATCATACAATTTGAGGTGTTTTATTTATGTGTATGTTCTCTTGCATTTTATTGCTGTAGGTGATTTATTTCATGTATTTCTGTGATCTAATGCCTGGGTTTTTGTCCCGTAGAAGGTTTCCCTGGCATGATCTTGTTGTGTGCGTAATATATTTATTTGTTCTTGTCATTTCTTACGCACAACACTTCTGTCTTTTATTTAATTCCCTTCCCGATTATGTTTCACGTCCCAACACATATAAGAACCGATTACACAACGTAGGAGTTCATTCGTGCCACCCATATCGAGCCGACTGCCATCCAAATTCAAAAGTGCCGCGAAACGTCCATCGTTTCGACTTGAAACGTAGGTGGCTCTGCTCGTAGTTTTTTCCCAGAGTTGCCAACGGTAAGCATAGGGTAAGTCAACGTTTACAGTGCCGTTACAATAGAAAAAAACAATACACATGCTATGTCTACTTCTTAATGAATTAATAGCGCTGTATATTGTAGAACAGTATTTGTGATTATCGTTCGTATCAGAAAAAACACAAACATTTGTAACAGTATTTCTGTACAGCTTATTTAAACTTTTATTTTTACGTGATTCAAGTGTCCAGTCTAAGTGTAATCATGACTCCCAAGTATGAATGATGTGACTGAATGGGAATGCATTTAAAGGAGAATTGTTTATTTTAAGTTATTGTAGCTGAATGTGCATTTCAAAGATAGCCGCTATGACGCAGAAGGAGAATTAAATATAAGTAAATATCGCGACGTAAATAGAATTGCATTCATCGTATGTAAATAGGTAAATTAGGGTACAAACCTGCATAGAAATAGCGAGTATTAACGCTAAGGTCAAAGTCCGAGTCATTGTAACTAATTAGTTGAGAGCTAGTAGAGCGATTCAAATCCGTCTATTCTCTACCGCTGCCAAAGTGTCAAAAGCTTAAGGACGGCATACGAATCATAATATTGAACAATTTATAAAATTAGGCAACCAACATTACTAATGGTTCAGCTATTTCATACGTGAGGTCGCAGCGTGTTGTAATGTACCTTTTATTCTGTATTTTGCCTTGACGCAATAAAACACTCACAGTCTATACAGTTTTGTGTTCGTCTTTTGTATACGAATAGATTGTGACGCACATCAACGAATCCCGCATTCCATTCCAAAAATAAACCACTTCTTACACTGTTGCATTGTTTCTGCTTGTTGTGAGTTATAAATCGGTGGACTTGTTTGTATTGTTTTCGCTATTTACAGTATTGTTATTTTTTATTAAATTAATCGTGTTTTACATTTTTCGCGAGTGCAAGGTGAATAACTTTTGAAGATTTACGAGTGTTTTCGTTTATTTGTGACTGAAAACTATTTTTGAATTATCACACTAGACTATTACAATAATTAGGTAGGTAAGTCATATATGTATTAGGTTCCACATCGTTAATTATGTTTGTACAGTTTTACACAATGGGAAGAACTAAGAAGTATTTGGGCACAAGCACTTCAAGAAATCCAAAAACAAACACACGTGCTAAGAGAGCGAAGGAAGCTTGGGTTGAACGAAGGAAAAAAGCAACAGAGTCTATTGGTAGTAAAGTAGCTCGTGAGTAGTTATGCTATAACTAATTTTTCTGTTGGTTAGAGCCAATTGCTGAGTGTTCCCATATATTATACACTGTTGAAGATAGGGACGAACCTCAAACAGCTACGGAACGTGTGATTTCAGATGTGGTGATGGATACTATGGGTAAGCAAAATTAAATGTTGAAAATTACTTCTTTGAGAGTGTGATTTATTGTCATAATAACAAAAATGTATCAGTCAATTTGCATAATTGTGGGAGGGGGTGAACAGTTTGCCTTTGCAAGTCTCATGAATGCTCATTCTTTGGGGTTGGCAGCCGCCCTTATTCAATTTTGTATTTTTGTTTGGGCAAAATTGAAGCAGGCCAACTTTTTTGTCTTTTGAAGAAAGGCAGGTAGGACTAAGCAGAGTTTGTTTTTATTATAGATACAACAGCCCGCAATGACAGCCAGAGTGATACATCCGACCTCACATTACTACCTTCGACTTCCACGGGTAAAGGATACGAGGGTACCGAATCATCTATTACGAGACCAGAATTGTGAGTAATAAAGTACTATGGTAAATTAAAATTAAATTGTTTTTTTAGATCACGTAAGGTATATCCAGGAGCAAAAAAGCCTACAGCAAGTGCTGCTGCATCCCGAAGTGAATTTGGCATTATGAGTTCTATGGAATATGAAAGGTATATTGGGTAATTTTAAAGGATAGTTTATTTTGAATTTTGTTTGAAGCATTATGTCTCATCAATTGACGGTGGAATCTGAAAATCCGCCACCTGAAGCAATAACGGGAAACCGAATTGTGGAAGTTGGGTATTTTGCACAGCAAATTATTAATGCACAATACGAACATATGAAAATCTGTACATTTGGAAAATTGCATTTGTATAATGAATACAATAGGGGAATGGGATTGGTGTCCTGTATAATCTTAAAGTGTGCATCATGTGATCGTGAATTTAAAATATTCACTGAAAATCCTAATAAACAAAGTTCCTCATTGATTGATCAATCAACAATGAATATAGGGTCTGTGTGGGGAACTATAGCTTCTGGAGGATCATACTCACATATGTGCGAATATCTTAGCGCATTAGATATTCCTGTAATGCATGGTTCTCTGTTTTATCAACTTGAGGACCAGTTAGGAGAAGTAAGTTGATTTGATTGTATCTTTTATAAAAATTAAATATCTACTTGTAGATCTGGAAAGAATCATTGTGGAAATCCATGAAGGCAGCTGGTCTGAAAGAAAAAGAAAATGCAATTGCCAATGGAAATTTATGTAATGACGGCATTCCATGGATAACTGTTTATTTGGATGGCTCCTGGAGTAAGCGGTCATATGGTCATAACTACAATGCACTTTCTGGCATGGTAAGTTGTGTGTGTAAACTTAATTTTGATTAATTTCAAGCACGTATGTGTTACAGGTTGCAATCATTGGCAAGTATACAAAAAAAATCCTCTATTTGGGTGTACGCAATCGATACTGCTCAGTTTGTGCACGAGGAGAAAACGAAAGTGCAGATATCAAGATGCACCATTGTTTTAAAAACTGGAACAAATCTGCTCCAGCTATGGAAGCTGATATGGTGGTGGAGGGATTTTGCCAAAGTGAAAATACGCATGGCGTGCGCTACGGTAAATTTATTGCTGATGGTGATTCTAGCACATTCGCTAAAATTAAAACAAATGTGCCATATGGTAGCACTGTTAAAAAAGTAGAGTGCACAAACCACGCCTTAAAAAATTATGGAAAGCATCTCCATAAAATAAAAAGTGATACCAAAATTAATTTAAGTGGAAGAAGATTATTGACAGTGGAGAAAATTAAGCTTTTAACAAAGCGGGCTAAAGCAAGCATTTATGAGCATGCAAACGCTGAGATGTCTGTGTCTTTTTTGAGAAAAGACTTAGAAATTGGATTTCTGCATGTCTTTGGCGATCATAGTAATTGCAGGGTAAATATATGTAACACTGTAGGCGACGTTTCGAACAATGCAGTTCCACAGTTAAAAGCGACTTCAATGTATGATCATATCAATGGTAAGTAAACTGAGTTTGTGTAAAAATGTATGTGTTTATTGAACATTTATACTTACAGGAGCTTTGGAACTGCTTATAAGAAAAGCTAATTTGCTCATTGAAAATGAAAATAATAATGCAGCAGAATGTTTAATGAATATTGTCTCTCGTTTTAATATGGGGAAGAGAGTTAATTTGGTGCAACGTGGATCATACGAAAGACGAGTTTATCTGGCAGCTTTGCGGTACAACAAAGCGTTTGAATGGCCTATTAGCCCTTGGAAGAATGTGACAGGTGCCACAATTGGTGAAAATTATCAACAGTTCATCAAAACTAATATGGCGATAAAAGATAGCAAAGTACGGAGGAGATTGGTCCAGAAAAAAGTTAGTCTCAAAAGGAAGAACATTGTGAAACCTGTCACAAAGATAGATACAACTGCTTATGGTCCATCAGCAGAACAACCAGAAGAAGAAGAGCAAAATATCGAAGAAGAATGTCAACGATTAATTCAACACTTGCATGTAAATTTTAAAAATAATGTATTTAGAAATAGAGTCTACTTTTTGTGTGCCATAGGTGGAGGAGAATGAAATCCCTGCTATTGCTGAGGCAACAATGGGACAATTTTTTAATGATGTGTACATAAAGTTCAAAGAACGGCGCCTTACTGCATCAAACTTCGGCAGAGTAGTTAAACGAAGGCCGTACACTCCTTGCCACGGAATTGTCAAACAATGCCTGGGGAAAAATATTTTTAGCACGGAAGCTACAGAGTATGGCATTTCCAAAGAATCGGTGGCAATAAAGGCATTTGAAAAGAAGCAGAGTGTGACTGTAACAAACACTGGATTGTGGATACATAAAGATTATGGATTTTTAGGAGCATCACCAGATGGTATGTTTTTAAATTGCTAATTTTTTAATCAACTTTTTTGCACTAGGTCTTGTTGGTACAGACGCCATCGTGGAAGTGAAATGTCTGTACTCTTGTTCAAAATTGGAGGAAACTGATTTGGAAAAAATATTACTTTTAAAAAAAAACACCTGTTTGCAACTAAAGGATGGCAAAATATCTTTAAACAGAAGACATTCTTATTACTATCAAGTACAAGGCACCTTGAACATTACCAAGAGGAGCAAATGTTATTTTGTTGTTTATATTAACGATGCAGTTCCACTCTACATAGAGGAGATTGAAATAGACATTCATTTTTGGGAACATGAAATGGTGCCAATATTATTAACTTTTTACAAAATGTGTATTGCCCCAGAAATTATAAGAAACAATATCGGGAAGGGAAAAAAGTGTGTTGATCCACAATACATAATAGATGCGATAAAAAACCGTGAAGCACAGTTGATGGAAGCGTGTAAGAAGAAGCGGAAAACCAAAGCAGAAAACCTCGCAGAAAACTAATTACACATGGCTCATATCTAGCTTGCTGAACATAGGCCCTTAATTGGATTCCCTATGTCGGTTTCAGCTACAATCCTCCACTGCCTGTACAGGAAATCTCCAAGACATAGACTTTATTCCGGAATCATACCTAGCTGGCTGAACGTGTAGGCCCTTAATTGGATTCCCTATGTCAGTTTCAGCTACAATCCTCCACTGCCTGTACAGGAAATCTCCAAGATATAAACTTTATTCCGGAATCACAGCTAGCTGGCTGAACGTGTAGGCCCTTGATTGGATTATCTACGTCAGTTTCCGCTAAACTCGTGAACTGCCTATATACAGAAAATCTCTTAAAAGTAAGTTTTGTTCCGGAATCATATCTAGCTTGCTGAACATAGGTCCTTAATTGGATTCCCTATGTCGGTTTCAGCTACAATCCTCCACTGCCTGTACAGGAAATCTCCAAGACATAAACTTTATTCCGGAATCATACCTAGCTGGCTGAACGTGTAGGCCCTTAATTGGATTCCCTATGTCCGTTTCAGCTACAATCCTCCACTGCCTGTACAGGAAATCTCCAAGACATAAACTTTATTCCGGAATCACAGCTAGCTGGCTGAACGTGTAGGCCCTTGATTGGATTCCCTACGTCGGTTTCAGCTAAAATCGTGAACTGCCTATCTACAGAAAATCCCAAAACTAAGTTTTGTTCCGAAATCATGTCTAGGAACTGCCTGTATAAATATCTTAGAAGAAAACTTTATTGTGAATTTATGCCAAAGTAAAGCTAAGCGTGAGCCCTAAATTTGATTCCCTACATGAGCTCAATATGCACATATGCCCAGTGGGACAATAGGGCTGAAATTGTTGTTTGTTACTCACGAGAGCACAGTGATCAAATAACAACATTTGGCGAACACCCACTTAAAAAAAAAGGTAACGAGCCAATGACAGTACCTCTAGGGTGGTTTGGAAATCTTGTTGATATAATAATTTTTCGAAAAACTGTTTATTGTAAACAATTTTTGTTATTATATATCATTATAATCAATATATCATTTGCTGTTGACAATATAATCATTTTTACAATATAAGAAAGGAAGTAGCAAAGCGAAACTACATGCACTCCAAATTAATTATTATACTACCTATACCTACTCGAAAATATTGTCACTAGCAAGTATATTAATAATAATTTTATATTAATTAAAATTGAGCCCACATAACAGTATTGCGTACAATTATTATATTTTGAACCAAATAGTAATAGATCATCCTAGTAGATATTACCATATCTGTCTCATTTTTTTTACAGAGCTGAGAGCAATGTTGCAATGCAGAGATGCGTTCCGACGTACGAGTACATGGCAATCATTAAATGCGACAGTTAAATACTTTCTGTATTACTTAAATCAGTTAAATCTATGTTCAACATTTATGTTTGATGCCTACATTATAATATTAATTGTTTTTATCTTTTCAATAAACATATTTCATAAGTACAAATTCATCATTTTGCCGTAATAACCATTCTTCGCCAATCTCTTCGTATCATTGCTCCTGTGATCTAACGTTCACTGGCACTAGAACAAAGTAATGGCCACCTTAATAAAAAGAAAGACTAATTATTTGTCACAGTAAACAATGTCTAAAAAATACGATAAATTTAATGATATTGGTATTCACTTGACGATTGGAATGTGAAAAAGACACAACTACCATCCTCGGAGGTTAAAGGTTTACTGAGAACAACATGATATCAAACTTCGTTCCAAAGCAAGTACCATTTTCCGAAACATGAATTGGCTTCGATAATACAATTGTCAAGTGGTTTATTAAACAGGCAAAGTATGGTAGGTACTGTTTCAAAGTTACTTGTTCATTATAATTACAAATCCTATGGTTAGTGATTACAAAAATCACTTCACGTTTTTCATTTTAAGGTTTTAGAACCCTGAAATCTTGATTTGAAGTGTTTATGTATGCCTGCTTAAACGTGGCAACGCCGTTTATGAAACTACCGTTATTAATAGGTCAAGGCATTGTGTTGAATGGGTGAAGGTCGCGCAGTTGGCTACGAACGCGGTATCATTCTTAACAGTGCCATCTAGAAATAAATGGCTAGACTACTGTTGCTTCCCGCCATTTTTTGATACGTAACTGTATAAAAATACGATCTTTGAGAATGACTCCCGGATAAATTAGTGGATTTTGACCGACCAAATTTTCAATATTGACAGAAGAAGAGCAGCTTTAGAGCGACTATACTTTAAAATTCAACAATTGCTTAAAATAAAAAATAAAATGTGTCGTTTTATTTTATTAATATTGTACTACTTATTGTCTTTCTAAAAAAAAAATTATATAGTCGCTCTAGAGTAATGCATGTAGAATTTATATTTTCAAAAACCACCCTAAAAAATGATTGTATAAGCCCAGGAGTCATTCTCAAAGTTCGATATAATTTCCCATTGCAATTTGGCAGTGGCGACCTCTATTGGTTCTCATGAATAGTATGCCGTCCTTAAGTCACGGGCGTTCAAACTATTTATACATGTGCGAGTTTGAGCGATAAAGCGAATTGAGGTCAGTGGATACTAAGTGAGAAAGTATAAATACGGGGATTTCAAGCACCAGAAGAGAGTTGCCCGTCGCCGTTTTTCGGAGCAACATCTATGTCAGTCGCGCCCGCAAATTATAAGCGCGAAGATTAATAAAGCGTTAAGTTAAGAGGCGATTTTTATAAGAAAGGCAAGCAAAAGAACCGAGTGAAATAATCTCCATCGAGCCAGCGTAGGAGACGAAAACGTTTCTTCCCAGCGCGCCGAAGAAAATTGGAAATTTACGAAATTACAGAAGACTGTTACCGGGCGGGGTAACGTAAGTGGCAAACGGAGGTTGAAAACGTATATTACACAATATTTACAAATAATACAGAGGCTATATGTACATATATAAGATCGCTTCTGGCACGTGGGATGGCGCCGGACTTGACTACGGTCAAGCCGGGAAGTGATGGCGTGCGGAGACGGTACTTGAGCCCAAGCGACCAGCCTCAGTCGCTTGTGTAGGGTAAGGTAGGCTTGCCCAGGCACAAGTGAAGTTCCCCTGTCGGTGCGCTGCTTATAAACGATTTCCGGTAGAGGCGTCTGGCGACGCGGCCAATAGGGCGCTAGTGGATGGTGGGGTGGAAGTTGCAACCCCTCTCCTAGTCGTCGTAACAGTATCCCCCCCCTGTAAAGGGGTTGCGACGGCGGGGTGCAGGCGCTGTAGCAAACGGCGGTGACGGGGTTGTCGTTGGTTCCGTGGTGGCGTCGGTGAAATGATTCTTGGCGGAAGTTCCGGTACTGGTGCCGGGGTGGGTTGGTTGGGTGCAGGGCGTAGATCGTGTACGTGCACCTTTACCAGTTCGTTTCCTCGCCTTATCCAGTACGCGTTTGTGCCCGCCAGCGCTTCGATGGTGTAGGGACCTGTGTACTTCATGTGAAAGTTCCCGGAGTGTTGGTCCCTGGATCTTTCCATCACTCCGTCGCCTACTTGGTACTGGGTGCGGGCTGGCCCGTAGTTCGCGTACCGGCTGCGGGATCGTGCCTGGTTCCTGTGCACCGTCTGTACGACCTCCTCTCGGGCTTCTCCTGTCGGTGGAGGTGGTCGATCCCTGGCTTTCCACTCTCCTGGCCTGGGTAGGTCGTAGCCTAGCAGCGCGTGGCTCGGCGTGAGTCCAGTAGCGGCGTTTCTCCTCGTACGTAACGTGAACATGACAATGGGTAGTACGGCCGCCCAGGCGCTGGGGCTTTGTCCCACCAGATGAGTGCGGAGGCCCTTTTTGATTTCTTGGTTCCGGCGTTCGACGGGGTTCGCCTGCGGGTGCCATATGGGCGTCGTCCAGTGCATTGCTCCCCACTTCCGAAGTGCCGCGTCCCATGTCACTGATGTGAATTGCGGTCCGTTGTCTGAGATGATCGCTCTCGGGAAACCATAGCGTGCGAATACCTCGTGTTCCAGGATTCTGACCACTGTTGGAGCGACTGCTTCCTTTACTGGAAATGCCTCCACCCACATGCTGAAGAGGTCCGTGATCACGACTATCTGGCGGTAGCCTGTAGGTGTGGCGTCGTAGGGGCCCATCAAGTCTACGGAAACCGCTTCCCAGGGTCGTGTGGGTTTGCGTGGGCGTACGGTGGCGTCCTGGACCGGGCCTCTTTTGACTGCCGCGCAAATCCAACATGCTCGTACATAATTCCGCACCGTGTCTCCCAGTTTCGCCCAGTGGTAATGTGTCATTATGGCCCGTTCCGTTTCTTCGGCTCCTGGGTGGCCAGCTGTGGCTGCGTTGTGGTACGCTTCTAGTACCGCTGGTTGAAGGCTGCAGGGGACTACGAGTAGGTTCCCTTGGGGTGCTTTGCGGTAGAGGTAACCGTTGTCCACCGTGTAATCCCGGTTGAACCTTGCTTGTGCTGGTGTCGCTGGTCCTTCCTGCTGTATTCTGTGCCAGGTGCGTACCAGAACGATGGCGTTTTCGTTTGTCTTTTGGCACTCCTTCACATGGTCCGCCAAATTGGCCACTTCCACTGCCGCGATTACCGGGGTGCTGTTGGTTTGTTTGGACTCGTGTGTGGTCGTAGGTGGCAGCATGCGGTTTACGTCTTCTGCCGTGGCTTCTTCGGCTTCTTCTGCTGATGGGTGGCGGGACAGGTGGTCTGGAAGCTCGTTTTCTTTCCCCGGACAGTGGACCACATCAAATGTAAATTCTTGGAGCCGTAATGCCCAACGAGTTAGCTTGCTCTTTTCGTCTTTTGTGCGATCCAGCCACAGGAGAGCGCGGCTGTCTGTCTTCAACGTAAAACGTCTATCTTCCAGATATGGCCGGTATCGTTTAATGGCCCATACTACTGCCAAGCACTCCTGTTCGTTGATATGGTAGCGTCTCTGCGCGTGGTTAAGTTTGGCACTGGCGTAGCTGATAATTTTTTTCTCTCCGGGGTGGGGTTCTTGAAAGAGTACGGCCGCAATCCCGTTTTCGCTGGCGTCGGTTTGCAGCACGAATGGAGTGGCGAAGTCCGGACGGCTGAGTTGGAGTGGTTTGCTAAGTGCTGCTTTTAACTGGCTAAAGGCGACGTCGGCTGCCGCTGTCCATCGGAAAGGGGTGTTCTTTGTTAGTAAGTTATCCAACGGTGCTTGTAATTCGGCACACCGGGGCACGTACTCTCGTAGCCAGTTGGTCAATCCTAGAAAACTTCTTAGCTTCTTCCTCGAGGTGGGCCGGTCTGCGGTCCGGATTGCTTCGATGTGTTCCTGGCACGGGCGGTTCCCGTTCGCCGTGATGTTGTGGCCCAGGTATTGGATCGTTTGCACCCCGAAGCGACACTTTTCGAGGGACAAGCGGAGTTTGTGGCGTTGCAGTCGTTCCAGCACGAGGTGTAGATGTTTGAGGTGCTCGTCCCAGGAGTCTGAGTAGATTATTATGTCATCCAGGTATACCATGACGAATTTCCGTAAATACCCGGCGAGAACGTCCTGGGTCATTAGCTTCTGGAACGTAGCAGGTGCATTCTTGAGCCCGAACGGCATTACTTTGAATTGATAACTCGCTCCATCAGGGGTTGAAAACGCGGTGAGATGTCGGGATTCCGTCTCTAGCGGCACCTGCCAGTAGCCTGATTTGAGATCCAGGCTGGAAAAAACTTTGGCCGTCCCCAGGTCTCGGAGGGTCTCCTGTATGACTGGCAGGTTGGTGCTCTCGTCTTTTGTGATGGCGTTTAGACGACGGTAGTCGATGCAGAATCTCGGGCGGCCGTCTTTTTTCTGAATTATGACGATGGGCGAGCAATATTCGGACGTGCTGGGCTCGATCACCTGCGCTGCTAACATAGCTTCCACTTCATCCGCGATGACCTTCTTTTTGTTTGGCGAATGTCGATATGGCGGAAGTCGGAAGGGCGTTGTTTTGGTGACTCGGATGCGATGTGTGGTGGATGCTGTTGTTGTGGGCGTTGCAGGATCGGCAAGTGTGCTACCGAAAGTTTCCAGCAGTGTGGCCAGGCGTCGATCGAGTGGTGGTTGGAACCCGTGCTTGACTCCGGCGAAGTTTATGGAGTCGCTCGTTGTTGGGCCGCGGTTCGGAGCTTGGTCCCAGTGTGTTGTCTGCCTTGTATGGGTTCCCCAGTGGATGCACGCTCTCTCGTAATCCAGCACCGCTCGATGTTCTTGGAGCCACTTCTGTCCCAAGATCATGGGCACGACAAGGTTTGGTGTCACCAGGAAGTCGTCCGATTCTTGCTTGTCGTTGAGCGTGTACTCGACTCTGGATGTGCCGATGACTTCCAGCTGATGGCGGGGTTCGCTAGGCCGGCTGTTTGGTGGTTGCTATGGTGGATTTTCCACGCGAGCTCCTTCTGGATGAAGTTATGGGATGATCCGGAGTCGAGGAGAGCTCTTACGCTTTTTCCGCGTACCTTGACTGCCAGCGTTGGTAGGTTGGGTCGGGTCGCAGTCTGGATTAGGTGGACGGCCGGGCATTGTTCCCGACCGCTGCCCCGTTTCCCTGGTCTCGGCGGCGGGTCAGTACTGGGCAGTCTCGGTGGAAGTGATATTCCGGGCAGTGGTGGCACTTTGGTGTGTTGGGAGGTCTGTCGGCGGGGGTTGGTGGCGATGGTCTGGGTTGGTTGTTTCGAGGTAGCGCTTTGTTGCAGTTTTCGATTTCCTCGGCGTGACGCACCAAGTCGAGGAGTGAAGTGGGTGTTGTGGTTAAAAAGGCTACTCTAATGCGTGGGTGCAGCAGGTCTCTCAGTAGCTCGAGGTGCTCGCCGATCGGGATCTTCAGCCGTTTTGCTAGCTGTGCCTTCCTCTGGAGGAATTGCTGCGGCGACTCTGCTCCTTGTTCTCGGCCGAAGAATTCTGATTGCATCTTCCCGCGAATCTTGCTGCTGTCGTATTTTTCGCGGGTGTAGTTCTTTAGGTCGTTGTATGTCGGTGAAAATGCCTCGTAACTGTTCCACCATTTCGCAGCCTCCCCTTTTAGTTGTGCTGCTGATGTTTTTAACTTTTCCGCCGGGTCGGTGGTTTGGATTGTCTGCTCGAGCGTGCTGAAGAAGACTGTTGGGTCCTCCAGGTGGTCGCCGCTGAAGGTCGGTAGGTCCGGTGATGCGGTTTTCTGCGCGTTCTGGAGGGCGTCGGTCAGCGCCTTTAGCATGTCGAGGGTGTGTTGAGAGTGTTGGGCGCCACTGGACGGGGTTGCCGGGTCCAGACCGGGGTTGATTGCCGGGGTCATCTCCGTTGTTTGAGTGTCGATACCTTCGTCGGCGCCGGAGTTGGACGTCGGGGTGTTCCTGCTCCTCGTATTCATGGTGTTGCGCGTCGGCTGTCGCGGGAGCGTGGGCGTAGATCCTCAGAGCGCGATGCTGCTGGTTGACTCACACGTATGGGCGCCAATTGTTACCGGGCGGGGTAACGTAAGTGGCAAACGGAGGTTGAAAACGTATATTACACAATATTTACAAATAATACAGAGGATATAATGTACATATATAAGATCGCTTCTGGCACGTGGGATGGCGCCGGACTTGACTACGGTCAAGCCGGGAAGTGATGGCGTGCGGAGACGGTACTTGAGCCCAAGCGACCAGCCTCAGTCGCTTGTGTAGGGTAAGGTAGGCTTGCCCAGGCACAAGTGAAGTTCCCCTGTCGGTGCGCTGCTTATAAACGATTTCCGGTAGAGGCGTCTGGCGACGCGGCCAATAGGGCGCTAGTGGATGGTGGGGTGGAAGTTGCAACCCCTCTCCTAGTCGTCGTAACAGTATCCCCCCCCTGTAAAGGGGTTGCGACGGCGGGGTGCAGGCGCTGTAGCAAACGGCGGTGACGGGGTTGTCGTTGGTTCCGTGGTGGCGTCGGTGAAATGATTCTTGGCGGAAGTTCCGGTACTGGTGCCGGGGTGGGTTGGTTGGGTGCGGGGCGTAGATCGTGTACGTGCACCTTTACCAGTTCGTTTCCTCGCCTTATCCAGTACGCGTTTGTGCCCGCCAGCGCTTCGATGGTGTAGGGACCTGTGTACTTCATGTGAAAGTTCCCGGAGTGTTGGTCCCTGGATCTTTCCATCACTCCGTCGCCTACTTGGTACTGGGTGCGGGCTGGCCCGTAGTTCGCGTACCG
This sequence comes from Photinus pyralis, assembly GCF_008802855.1. Lineage (NCBI taxonomy): Eukaryota > Metazoa > Arthropoda > Insecta > Coleoptera > Lampyridae > Photinus > Photinus pyralis. Next base: position 19,004,031 of record NW_022170250.1, read on the forward strand.
GCTGCGGGATCGTGCCTGGTTCCTGTGCACCGTCTGTACGACCTCCTCTCGGGCTTCTCCTGTCGGTGGAGGTGGTCGATCCCTGGCTTTCCACTCTCCTGGCCTGGGTAGGTCGTAGCCTAGCAGCGCGTGGCTCGGCGTGAGTCCAGTAGCGGCGTTTCTCCTCGTACGTAACGTGAACATGACAATGGGTAGTACGGCCGCCCAGGCGCTGGGGCTTTGTCCCACCAGATGAGTGCGGAGGCCCTTTTTGATTTCTTGGTTCCGGCGTTCGACGGGGTTCGCCTGCGGATGCCATATGGGCGTCGTCCAGTGAATTGCTCCCCACTTCCGAAGTGCCGCGTCCCATGTCACTGATGTGAATTGCGGTCCGTTGTCTGAGATGATCGCTCTCGGGAAACCATAGCGTGCGAATACCTCGTGTTCCAGGATTCTGACCACTGTTGGAGCGACTGCTTCCTTTACTGGAAATGCCTCCACCCACATGCTGAAGAGGTCCGTGATCACGACTATCTGGCGGTAGCCTGTAGGTGTGGCGTCGTAGGGGCCCATCAAGTCTACGGAAACCGCTTCCCAGGGTCGTGTGGGTTTGCGTGGGCGTACGGTGGCGTCCTGGACCGGGCCTCTTTTGACTGCCGCGCAAATCCAACATGCTCGTACATAATTCCGCACCGTGTCTCCCAGTTTCGCCCAGTGGTAATGTGTCATTATGGCCCGTTCCGTTTCTTCGGCTCCTGGGTGTCCAGCTGTGGCTGCGTTGTGGTACGCTTCTAGTACCGCTGGTTGAAGGCTGCAGGGGACTACGAGTAGGTTCCCTTGGGGTGCTTTGCGGTAGAGGTAACCGTTGTCCACCGTGTAATCCCGGTTGAACCTTGCTTGTGCTGGTGTCGCTGGTCCTTCCTGCTGTATCCTGTGCCAGGTGCGTACCAGAACGATGGCGTTTTCGTTTGTCTTTTGGCACTCCTTCACATGGTCCGCCAAATTGGCCACTTCCACTGCCGCGATTACCGGGGTGCTGTTGGTTTGTTTGGACTCGTGTGTGGTCGTAGGTGGCAGCATGCGGTTTACGTCTTCTGCCGTGGCTTCTTCGGCTTCTTCTGCTGATGGGTGGCGGGACAGGTGGTCTGGAAGCTCGTTTTCTTTCCCCGGACAGTGGACCACATCAAATGTAAATTCTTGGAGCCGTAATGCCCAACGAGTTAGCTTGCTCTTTTCGTCTTTTGTGCGATCCAGCCACAGGAGAGCGCGGCTGTCTGTCTTCAACGTAAAACGTCTATCTTCCAGATATGGCCGGTATCGTTTAATGGCCCACACTACTGCCAAGCACTCCTGTTCGTTGATATGGTAGCGTCTCTGCGCGTGGTTAAGTTTGGCACTGGCGTAGCTGATAATTTTTTTCTCTCCGGGGTGGGGTTCTTGAAAGAGTACGGCCGCAATCCCGTTTTCGCTGGCGTCGGTTTGCAGCACGAATGGAGTGGCGAAGTCCGGACGGCTGAGTTGGAGTGGTTTGCTAAGTGCTGCTTTTAACTGGCTAAAGGCGACGTCGGCTGCCGCTGTCCATCGGAAAGGGGTGTTCTTTGTTAGTAAGTTATCCAACGGTGCTTGTAATTCGGCACACCGGGGCACGTACTCTCGTAGCCAGTTGGTCAATCCTAGAAAACTTCTTAGCTTCTTCCTCGAGGTGGGCCGGTCTGCGGTCCGGATTGCTTCGATGTGTTCCTGGCACGGGCGGTTCCCGTTCGCCGTGATGTTGTGGCCCAGGTATTGGATCGTTTGCACCCCGAAGCGACACTTTTCGAGGGACAAGCGGAGTTTGTGGCGTTGCAGTCGTTCCAGCACGAGGTGTAGATGTTTGAGGTGCTCGTCCCAGGAGTCTGAGTAGATTATTATGTCATCCAGGTATACCATGACGAATTTCCGTAAATACCCGGCGAGAACGTCCTGGGTCATTAGCTTCTGGAACGTAGCAGGTGCATTCTTGAGCCCGAACGGCATTACTTTGAATTGATAACTCGCTCCATCAGGGGTTGAAAACGCGGTGAGATGTCGGGATTCCGTCTCTAGCGGCACCTGCCAGTAGCCTGATTTGAGATCCAGGCTGGAAAAAACTTTGGCCGTCCCCAGGTCTCGGAGGGTCTCCTGTATGACTGGCAGGTTGGTGCTCTCGTCTTTTGTGATGGCGTTTAGACGACGGTAGTCGATGCAGAATCTCGGGCGGCCGTCTTTTTTCTGAATTATGACGATGGGCGAGCAATATTCGGACGTGCTGGGCTCCCTGCGCTGCTAACATAGCTTCCACTTCATCCGCGATGACCTTCTTTTTGTTTGGCGAATGTCGATATGGCGGAAGTCGGAAGGGCGTTGTTTTGGTGACTCGGATGCGATGTGTGGTGGATGCTGTTGTTGTGGGCGTTGCAGGATCGGCCAGTGTGCTACCGAAAGTTTCCAGCAGTGTGGCCAGGCGTCGATCGAGTGGTGGTTGGAACCCGTGCTTGACTCCGGCGAAGTTTATGGAGTCGCTCGTTGTTGGGCCGCGGTTCGGAGCTTGGTCCCAGTGTGTTGTCTGCCTTGTATGGGTTCCCCAGTGGATGCACGCTCTCTCGTAATCCAGCACCGCTCGATGTTCTTGGAGCCACTTCTGTCCCAAGATCATGGGCACGACAAGGTTTGGTGTCACCAGGAAGTCGTCCGATTCTTGCTTGTCGTTGAGCGTGTACTCGACTCTGGATGTGCCGATGACTTCCAGCTGATGGCGGGGGTTCGCTAGGCCGGCTGTTTGGTGGTTGCTATGGTGGATTTTCCACGCGAGCTCCTTCTGGATGAAGTTATGGGATGATCCGGAGTCGAGGAGAGCTCTTACGCTTTTTCCGCGTACCTTGACTGCCAGCGTTGGTAGGTTGGGTCGGGTCGCAGTCTGGATTAGGTGGACGGCCGGGCATTGTTCCCGACCGCTGCCCCGTTTCCCTGGTCTCGGCGGCGGGTCAGTACTGGGCAGTCTCGGTGGAAGTGATATTCCGGGCAGTGGTGGCACTTTGGTGTGTTGGGAGGTCTGTCGGCGGGGGTTGGTGGCGATGGTCTGGGTTGGTTGTTTCGAGGTAGCGCTTTGTTGCAGTTTTCGATTTCCTCGGCGTGACGCACCAAGTCGAGGAGTGAAGTGGGTGTTGTGGTTAAAAAGGCTACTCTAATGCGTGGGTGCAGCAGGTCTCTCAGTAGCTCGAGGTGCTCGCCGATCGGGATCTTCAGCCGTTTTGCTAGCTGTGCCTTCCTCTGGAGGAATTGCTGCGGCGACTCTGCTCCTTGTTCTCGGCCGAAGAATTCTGATTGCATCTTCCCGCGGATCTTGCTGCTGTCGTATTTTTCGCGGGTGTAGTTCTTTAGGTCGTTGTATGTCGGTGAAAATGCCTCGTAACTGTTCCACCATTTCGCAGCCTCCCCTTTTAGTTGTGCTGCTGATGTTTTTAACTTTTCCGCCGGGTCGGTGGTTTGGATTGTCTGCTCGAGCGTGCTGAAGAAGACTGTTGGGTCCTCCAGGTGGTCGCCGCTGAAGGTCGGTAGGTCCGGTGATGCGGTTTTCTGCGCGTTCTGGAGGGCGTCGGTCAGCGCCTTTAGCATGTCGAGGGTGTGTTGAGAGTGTTGGGCGCCACTGGACGGGGTTGCCGGGTCCAGACCGGGGTTGATTGCCGGGGTCATCTCCGTTGTTTGAGTGTCGATACCTTCGTCGGCGCCGGAGTTGGACGTCGGGGTGTTCCTGCTCCTCGTATTCATGGTGTTGCGCGTCGGCTGTCGCGGGAGCGTGGGCGTAGATCCTCAGAGCGCGATGCTGCTGGTTGACTCACACGTATGGGCGCCAATTGTTACCGGGCGGGGTAACGTAAGTGGCAAACGGAGGTTGAAAACGTATATTACACAATATTTACAAATAATACAGAGGATATATGTACATATATAAGATCGCTTCTGGCACGTGGGATGGCGCCGGACTTGACTACGGTCAAGCCGGGAAGTGATGGCGTGCGGAGACGGTACTTGAGCCCAAGCGACCAGCCTCAGTCGCTTGTGTAGGGTAAGGTAGGCTTGCCCAGGCACAAGTGAAGTTCCCCTGTCGGTGCGCTGCTTATAAACGATTTCCGGTAGAGGCGTCTGGCGACGCGGCCAATAGGGCGCTAGTGGATGGTGGGGTGGAAGTTGCAACCCCTCTCCTAGTCGTCGTAACAAGGCAAGGATTCCGTTGTCGGTACGTGCGCAATCCAGCTGGAGAGTACCAAACTGAGATCGAGATACACCAGCCTGCCTGTGATTGGTCCAGCTCAAAAGCGAACAGCAGCCTGCAGTGGGCGGTCCGAATTCATTCGACTTCCACATCGATCGTGCGACAAAGTGACCTCCAAGTCCTGGTGCACTTATGAACTCGAGGTATTTGTAGACAATAGTTCGTTGTAGTTCGCCTCGTTGTAGATTTATTAATTCGTTGTAGTTCGCCCCATTGTGGATTCATTATTTCGTTGTATTTTTATTATTACAAAACTATTATAAATTGGTATGTTTGTAAAGGCGATTTAAATTACCTACTAGTGTTGCGTGCAATTTAGTGCTTATCAGCACTATTTGCATTCATTTAAACGACTCGAACCTGAAAGCGTTACTACACGCATTTACAGCAGTTTTGTGGTGACTTTCGACTAAAGTGGATAAGAGTTTATGAAATACGAATTAATGTTCTTTCTGTACTCGGCGGTTTTGAGAGTAAATAACTTGATTTAATTCACATAATAAATACATATTTTCTTTTATATGCAGTGACTTTTTGTGTATGAATGAATTAACTTTGTTTCCACAGGATGTACCGCCTCACCCCCATTTCTTTTAACATGTGTTACTTACAGATAAGAGGCGATTTCTAAGACAAAAAGAACCCAACAGGTTTTAATAAAGATTATTGATTTTTATTCATTTATCCTTTCCCCTCTCCTTGAGGCCAGAAGAATTATCGACTGAAGCTAGCCGGCGCCCAACAACCCTCAATGTTTATAGGAAGAACCACCCCCAAGTAAAGGATTTTAAGAAGAGAGGGTAAAGAGAGTTGGAAAGTAACCAGCCGGTTACACATTCCATAAATCGATATATTTGAAAAATACATTCATATAAACATTATGATAAATTCGAAACAATAATAAATCCTTCTTCGTTACACGATGAATAAAATTTGTTTAAAGAGTCAATTGTAATAGTTAACAAAAGGTAGTCATGTTACTTGCTTAAATTCTAACGTTAGAAGTATAAGGCACACAATCAAAAAAACAATAAATAGAGAGATTAATTTACACAAGTCGTCGAACTTGGGAGGGGGAAATCTCAACTGGGGATTTTATTGCAGCGTCGTCGTCGGTTCAGTAGGGATGGATGCTAGCGAGTCCGACGCGTCCCGAATTCGAGACGGTGCTATTGGTGCGCTGCAGCATGTCGGGGAAGAGCTTCTTCGACTTGTCCATCTTGAGCTTGGGCTCGGCGTAGCTGTGCCTGTAGCCGGCCGCGTGTCTGCCCTTCGGGTTGCGGACGTACTTGAGGTCTTCGATCTGGTTCGTGTCGACCGGCGATTTCGAACGAGAGTAGTGGTGGTCGCGTTCGTCGTTGTTTCGGTAGTAGTCGTCCTCGTAGTTGTTGTTCTCGACGTACGTTCGCCGCTTGAGCTCGCGCGCGATTTCGTTCGAGTTCTTCTTGTGCTCCTCCTCGATTAAGCAGAACATCGAGCGACGTTTCGGGTCGTACTTGTCGACGTGCCGGTACCGATCGGACGCCTCCTTCTGGTACCGGACGTTCTCTTGAAGCGTAGCCCTCGGCGCCGGTTCCGGCTTCTCGTCGTAATATCGTACCTTGTCGTCGTACCGCCGATTCACGAACGGCATTTCTTTGTGCGTGGGCGAAATCGGCGGCTCCTTCCTCAACCGCTCTTGCTCCAAGCGCTCCTTCTCGAGAAGCAAAAACTTTTCTTTCGCGTCCTTGAAACGGTCACGTGGCGTGTCGTTTTCGATGGGCGAAGGGCTTCGCTGCCTAAGTCCGGGCCGTTTGCGCACCTCCTCGACCAAGTACTCGGTCGATCTCGACTTTGAGTCCCGATCTGAGTATCTGTCCATTCCCGAATTTCGCCCGTTGGAAAACCACTCCCCCCGTTTCTCGTCGCCGTAATACCGTCTTGAATTTTCGAAGTAGCCCTGTTTCTGTCGCGCCTTCGGCACCGGAGCCTCCCGATAGTCGCGCTGTTCCTCGTAGTAGTGCGGTCGCGATTCCTCTTCGTCGGCGTACTTCGGGTTGGAGTACGCGTAGTTTTCGATGAATTTTTCACGGGAGTACCGTACGTTCTCCTGCTCCCAATCGTCAAAGTTCCTCTGCTTGGCGGTCTCGTGCCTCTCCTCAGTGTAACGTTTACGTTCCAGCGACTTAGGGTGGTTTTGTGACTGTCTTTCGTTAAATAGAAATTTGTGTTTTTCGTCATATCTCGTCTCGGGTTGTCGCGAGTACCGTTCGGATATTTTCGACTCGCTTTTGATGAATCTTTCGGATGCTCTCGGGAAATTCGTTTCGGTTGATCCGTGCATTAGGTATAAGGTGGAATCGGCCACATCGTTGTTCCATTCTTCATCTGAAATATAAAAGATTTCTTTACCAAAATATACTAATATGAAGGAAGGGAAATGTCTAAAAATTTAAGGAAGGTAATTTAAGGGGCTTCAGAAATTTTGAAGAGCCTCAAAGGGGTTGTACAGGGGTTTCAAGAGTTGCCATAAAAAGTAATTTTCAGGAAATAGTTGCTATACGTTGCCCCCCCCCCCGGCACCCCAGTGCTACGTCCTTTGTAGTGCGGAAAAAATGATCCGGGGGGGGGGGCCCCGCCAGGAAATAGTCATCGACTTTTGCATGTACCCCCCAGATCCCACGGTGCTACGTTCTTTAAAAATAGTTCCTCACTTTAATTAATCAATTCTTCCCTCTTAATTAATCAATTTTTTGTTAGATTTTTACAATTTAAGCGCTAATTATGTTTAATTAATTAATCTCCCGACTTCAAGAAATTCAAATTTGCTCAACTTTTTAATCTCCTCTGTCCTCACCTTTATTCATCAATTTTGTTTAATCTTTGCCAGTTAAGCGCTAACTTTGTGCACTTGTTTGACGTTGTAATTATTTGTTTCTTTGATTCTCGCAAAATTCATGCATTTGTTGTTTAATTTTCAGAAATTAAGCTCTAATTATGTTCAATTATCTTGCGCTACAATTTAAGAATTGCACATTTTTTAATCGATTTGAATTAATAGTGGATTCCAACATCACCCCTAATAATTAAATTTTTTTATTTGCAGAAATTAAGCGCTAATTACGCTCAACTCAACCTATTACCGCTATAATTTTTAAACTGCCGACTTCAAGAATTGCAAATTTTTTAGTCAATTTTAATTAAAAGCGCATGCGATTCTCACCTTTATTGATCAATTATTGTTTAATGCTTACAAGTTAAACGCTAATTATGCGCAATTATTTTGCGTTATAATTTTTAATTTTTCTTACAAATTTTTTAATCAATCTTAACAAAAGCAAACTCGACCCTCTTTACTTTATTAATCCATTTTATGTTTAATTTTCACAAATTAAGCGCTAATTATGCTTAATTTCTCTGTACTATATTTTTAATTAAATTAATTAATTTTAATTAAACGCGGACTCGACTCTATAATTTTTAATCTTCCGGCTACAACAGACAAATTATTAACTATAATAATCAATTTTTCTTAATTCCCACAGATTAAGCGCTAATTCTGAGCAATTCTTTGCGTTGTTTGTTTTTAATCTCCTGGATCCTCACATTTATTAACCAATTTTTTTAATTCATTTAGACAAATTAAGCGCTAATTATGCTCAATATCGGATTTGTTCCTCATACTTATTGGTGAATTCTTGTAAATTAAGGGCTAATTATACGCAATTATTTTGCGCTATAATTTTTAATCTCCCAACTTCCAGAAATGAAACTTTTTAGTCAACTTTAATTAAATGCGCATTCGATTCTCAGTTTAATTAACCAATCTTTTATTAATTCTGGCAAATTTCGCGCTAATTACGTTGAATTATTTTGCGCCATAATTTTTAACCTCCCGAATTTGAAAAATGCCAATTTTTAATCAACTTTAATTAAGCGCGGACTCGATTCTCGATTTAATTAAAACAATTATTTTCAATTCTCGCAAGTTAAGCGCTAATTATAAGCAACTGTTTTGCGTTGTAATTTTTAATCTCCTGGATCCTTACATTTATTATCCAATTTTTTTAAATTAATTTAGACAAATTAAGCGCTAATTATGCTCAAAGGTTAATCGCAAATTGCGCAATTTTTTGGCGCCATAATTTTTCGAGAAATGCAAATTATTTCCTCAATTTTAATTAAACGCGGACTCGATCCTCCCTATTCTTTAATTTTCACAAGTTAAGCGCTAATTATAAGCAACTGTTTTGCGTTGTAATTTTTAATCTCCTGGATCCCCACATTTATTAACCCATTTTTTAATTAATTTAGACAAACTTTAATTATGCTAATTATGCTCAATATCGGATTTGTTCCTCATACTTATGGGCGAATTCTTGATAATTAAGGGCTAATTATGCGCAAGTACTTTGCGCTATAATTTTTAATCTCCCGACTTCCAGGAATGAAAATTTTCAATCAACCTTAATTAAACGCGGATTCGATACTCACTTTAATTAACCAATCTTTTTTTAATTCTGGCAAATTAAGCGCTAATTATGCTGAATTAATCTCCCGAATTTAAGAAATGCAAATTTTTAATTTTTAATTTAACGCAGACTCGATTCTCAATTTAATTAACCATTTTTCTAAATTCTCGCATGTTAAGCGCTAATTATGCGCACTAATATTTTAATTTCTCGAATCCGAGATTTACTAATTTTTTAATCAACTTTAACAAAATCTATATCCTCGCCTCTTTATTAACCAGTTTTCGGTTTAAGTTTTACAATTTAAGCGCCAATTAGAGTCAAATATTTTGTGCTGCAATTTTTAATCTCTTCATTTTGAGTAATTGCAAATTTTTGAATCAATTTTAATTAAACACGGACACGATTCACTTTAATAATCACATTTTTTTTTAATTCTCAAAAGTTAATCGCTAATTATGCGCATTTTTTTGGCGCTATAATTTCTCGAGAAATGCAAATTATTTCCTCCATTTTAATTAAACGCGGACTCGATCCTCTCTATTTTGTAATTTTCACAAGTTGAACGCTAATTATAAGCAACTGTTTCGCGGTGTAATTAATCTCCTGGATCCTCGCATTTATTAACCAATTTTTTTTTTATTAATTTAGACAAATTAAGCGCTAATTATGCTCAATTTTTTTGCGCTAAAGTATTTAATCTCAAACTTCAAGAAATGTAAATTCTTTAATCAATTTTAATTAAAAGCGGATTTGTCCCTCATGCTTATTGGCGAATTCTTGCAAATTAAGGGCTAATCATGCGCAATTATTTTGCGCTATAATGTTTAATCTCCCGACTTGAAGGAATGAAAATTTTCAATGAACTTTAATTAAACGTGGATTCGATACTCACTTTAATTAACCAATATTTTTTTAATTCTGGCAAATTAAGCGCTAATTATGTTGAATTATGTTGCGCCATAATTTTTAATCTGCCGAATTTGAGAAATGACAATTTTTAATCAACTTTAATTGAGTGCGGACTCGATTGTCACTTTAATTAACCAATTTTGTTTAATTCTCGCATGTTAAGCGCTAATTATGCGCAATTATTTTAATATCTTAATTTCTCCAATCCGAGATTTACTAATTTTTTAATCAACTTTAACAAAATCGAACTATATATCCTCGCCTCTTTACTAATCAATTATCGGTTTAATTTTTATAATTTAAGCGCTAATTAGGGTCAAAGACTTTGCGCTATAATTTTTAATCTCTCAGTTTTGAGTAATTGCTAATTTCTGAATCAATTTTAATTAAAGACGGACACGATTCACTTTAAATAATCACAATTTTTTTTAATTCCCAAAAGTAAATCGCTAATTATGCGCAATTTTTTGGCGCTATAATTTCTCGAGAAATGCAAATTATTTCCTCAATTTTAATTAAACGCGGACTCGATCCCCCTATTTTTTAATTTTCGCAAGTTAAGCGCTAATTATGAGCAACTGTTTTGCGTTGTAATTTTTAATCTCCTGGATCCTCAAATTTATTAACCAATTTTTTTTATTAATTTGGACAAATTAAGCGCCAATTATGCTCAATTTTTTTGGGCTAAAATGTTTAATCTCCAAGATCTTCAAGAAATGTAAATTCTGTAATCAAATTTAATTTAAAGCGGATTTGTTCCTCATGGTGAACTCTTGCAAATTAGGGGCTAATTATGCGCAATTATTTTGCCCTACAATTTTCAATCTCCCCACTTCAAGAATTGCAAATTTTTAATTAAATTTTAATTAAACGCTGATTCCATCCTCATCTTTATTAACCAACTTCTAAAATTTTTGCAAGTTATGCGCAATTAGTTTTATTTTTTAATTTCTTGACTTCAAGAATTACACATTTTTTAATCACGTTAATAAATTAAGCGTTAATTATGCTTTTTTTAACTGTCACAAATTAAGCGCCAATTATGCGCAATTGTTTTGCGGTATAATTGTTAATCGCCCGACTTCAAGAATTACACATTTTTTAATCAATTTTAATTAACCGCGGACTCGATCCTTACTTGAATTAATTAATTTTCTTTCTTTATAGAAAAGTATCACGAGAGTCCTTACAGCTGTACGTTTTAGGGGAAAATCACCTGGGTGTCTGAGGGGTATGGATATATGCTACTTGTACATACAATATTCAGTGAGGGGAGATTCGAGAGATTGAACGGATCTTTTCTCCTGATGGGTATTCCATACCTCCTCTTCTTTGTGGAGCGGTTCGCTCTTCATATAATTTTCAAGAAATAGTAATTGAATTTTACTATATTGGTGCTCAAGCCGCATAGTGCCCATACCACTTGCACTACAATTTTTGAGCACCCAAGATGCTTCATTTAAATAGAAAAGTGCAGTGACTGTATAAAGACAGCGTGGCCATATTCTCCATCCACGCCATGTTTTTTTCCAAACTTATTATTGAGCCAATTGTTTTTAACCGAATTGGTTACAATAATATCATCACCTTGGTTAATTTCTCCCAATCCACACTGTCTCTATACCTCTCGCTATACGTATAGAGTCACTGTAAGGAAAAGATGCTTTGCATGACCTCTATTGGCAGAAAAAGGAACTACGAAATGAATTCGATCGCAACGATCCAACTTTCATGAATTTCCAGAGGAAATATACAGATGGCGTAAGGGTTGTTTTAGTTAGGTTATACATGCATGCTACCTTCAGGCGTCGCCTCATTAAATTCACCCCTTCTAAGAGAATATTGATCCTACCTCAAACAGCACCCCATGAACGTGTTCTTCTACTTGTAATGCTACACCTCATTGACAAATTTACGTGATATATGCATAATCTATTGCTGACTGGTTAATGCTAACTTCACACTGGTTTTACACCCCCTCGCGCTCTCTTGCTTTTGGTGCAACTTCAGCACATGTCTCGTACCGTACTTCATAAAATATTCTCGTGCCATTGTCGTGAGTAAAACTCCCCAAACTTTAATGAGGCTTACTTGCAAATTCCTTTCAAAGAAAACTCTAACATTCTTTGCCTAGTACATACAAGATGTATTGGAAGTTGTAGAAAGAAGAAGTGTGAAATAACCTGTTCTAACATCTGGCATTAGACTTATCATATTCTGGCCGGATAGACCAGTAGAACAAGTGCAAAGGTTCATCATCTGACCAGGCGTCCTCTTAACGCAACAGTGATTATGGACATTTATCGGGAGAACAATATAATTATGAAAGGGCGGCAAGACTGACACGTTATTATTTGGTCATAATTACGTAAAAATTTCGTTAAGATGCCAGATGGTCGAATAAAAGATCAATACAGTAATCAGAAATGAGGTCCGCATCGGAAGAAGAAGATCTTCCAGATTAATGACTTGCAAAAGTGTTTACTGCTAGATCGATCCTTGGAGTGTACTGCGAACTATGCAAGCGTAAAATTATTTCAGTTTTTATGGTGCACCGTTAGTGAAAATAAAAGTTTATGTAAATCGCTTTTTGCCCGCAATTGGTAGCCTCCTAACGGTGTCGCGTCACCGTTTCTTCTTGCACAAAATCGAACAATCGTACCTTAAAGCGTCGCTTCCGTTTTGGAAACGTCGAGGTAACTGTTAATTCGAATTCGATCGGGAAGTGCTTCTTTTCGTATCGAATTATCCATCCGTTTTTTTCAAGGGCGTTGGTTTGTGAAAACGCGTTTTACTTTTATCTCGATCGACGAAATTTCTAGCGCGAAATGGAGAAAGTCCAATTGAAGATGGAATGGTTTTCTTCGTATAGCGGGCGTTAATGTAGCTATGCGAACGTGATGGACGTACAAATGATATTATAATCGTCTAGTATTTGGGGCGCGTACTGTGCGGTAAACTTCATTTATGGGCCGAAAATTTTATATTCATTAAACTGCGGAGGTTTTGCACATAAGGAAATTCTAATATGGCAGCAGCTCTCCGCCACTGGAATGCTACCTCACTTACCTTTGGAGGTGTGACCAAATAATAAAAGTGATATCAAACTTATTTTTTCTTATAATCAAGAAATAATCGAAACTTCTGACATTGTTTCCTGAAATACTAACTAATTTAACAATTAAAACACTCTTCGGTTGATTATCTCAAAATTGACATTTGATTGGCCGTACAGTGTACAGCGATTTTGAACCACTTATGAAAAATAAGACATCGAGTCCGATTTTAATTAAAATTAACTAAAAATGTCATGTGATTTAAAATTATACCGCATAATTAGCCCTTAATTTGTGACAATTAAAAAAACAAGTATAAGTTGTGCACAACTTTTGTGCAGATAAAGCGCATTTTTTTAACCGAAATAGCTTTTGTTTTGACATCACCAATGGATATATTTCTTGCAGACGTCTCAATCGCCCTTTGTGAGTACCCTCTTCCGACAATCCGTTCTTGAGGTATAAGGGAATATACCCGATCACGATAAGATGCTGAGGAGGAGGACTATGGTTGGTAGAAATTAATTCCTTTCGTTGAGACCTTTCTTTAGAGTACTATGAAGGATAAAACTAGTTTTAATCGAACTTAATTAGCGCTTAATTTGTGATAATTAAATAATTGATTAATAAAGAGGCGAGAATCCAGTTCGATTTTGTTAAAATTGATTAAAAATTTGCAAATATCGGAGTCGCCAAATTAGACTATTAAAATAATTGCGCATAATTAGCGCTTAATTTGTGAAAATTAAGAAAAGTAATTAATTCAAGTAAGGATCGAGTCCGCGGTTAATTAAAATTGATTAAAAAATGTGCAATTCTTGAAGTCGGGATATTAAAAAATATAGCGCAAAACAATTGCGCATAATTAGCGCTTAATTTGTGACAGTTAAAAAAATAAAATAATGAAGGTGAGGACCAAGTCCGCTTTTAAACAAAATTGATTAAAAAAATCAAAAATTTGCATTTACTCAAAACCGAGAGAGTATTTTACCCTAATTAGCGCTTAAATTATAAAAATTAAACCGAAAATTGATAAGTAAAGAGGCGAGGATATAGTTCGATTTTATTAAAGTTGATTAAAAAATTAGCAAATCTCGGATTGGAGAAATTAGTATACACTAAAGTAATTGCGCATAATTAGCGCTTAACATGCCAGAATTAAAAAAAAACTGGTTAATTAAAGTGAGAATCCAGTCCACGCTTATTAAAAGTTGATTAAAAATTGGCATTTCGGGAGATTAAAAATTATGCCGCGTAATAATTCACTATAATTAGCGCTTAATTTGCCAGAATTGAAAAAAATTGGTTAATTAAAGTGAGGATCGAATCCGCGTTTAATTAAAGTTGTCGGGAGATTAAAAATTATAGCGCAAAATAATTGCGCATAATTAACCCTTAATTTGCAAGAATTCACCAGTAGGCATGAGGAACAAATCCGCTTTTAATTAAACTTGTTTAAAGAATTTAAATTTTTTGAAGTTGGAGATTAAACGTTAAAGCGCGTAAAAATTGAGCATATTAACGCCTAATTTGTCCAAATTAAAAAAAAAATTGGTTAATAAATGTAAGGATCCAGGAGATTAAAAATTGCAACGCAAAACAGTTGCTCATAATTAGCGCTTAACTTGCGAAAATTAAAAAATAGAGAGAATCGAGTCCGCGTTTAATTAAAATTGAGAAAATAATTTGCATTTCTCGAAAAATTATAGCACCAAACAATTGCGCATAATTAGCGCTTAACATGCGAGAATTAAAAAAATTGGTTAACCAAAGTGAGAATCGAGTTCGCGCTTAATTAAAATTGATTAAAAATTGGCATTTCTCAAAATAGGGAGATAAAAAATTGTAGCGCAAAATATTTAATTCAGCATAATTACCGCCTAATTTGTGAAAATTAAAAAAAAATTGATGTGTAGAGGGATGTATGGTGGATCGATTTTGCTTTTGTTAAAATTGATTAAAATAATTGTAAATCTCGGAGTCTAATTACCGCTTAATTTGTTAGAATTAAAAAAAATATTCATCAATAAAAATGACGATCGAATCCGCTTTTAATTAAAATTAATTAAAGAATTTGCATTTCTTGAAATCGGGAGATTAACAATTATAACGCAAAACAATTGGGCATAATTAGCCCTTAAATTGATGGAATTTGAAAAAAATTGAACTAGAAATTAATTAATAAACATCAGGATCCAGGAGATTAAAAATTACAACGCAAAGAATTGCTCAAAATTAGCGCTTAACCTGTGGGAATTAAGAAAAATGGATTATTATAGTTAATAATTTGTCTGTTGTAGCCGGAAGATTAAAAATAGTCGAGTCCGCGTTTAATTAAAATTAAAAATTTGAGAGATTAAAAATATAGTACAGAGAAATTAAGCATAATTAGCGCTTAATTTGTGAAAAATAAACAAAATATAAGATGGAATTACTGAGCAGTATCAGGGGCACAGTTGCTTTGTGAATAGCGTCTCTTTTTCAAAAATAGTTGTATAAATACAAGATGCATTAGCACCTCAAAAAGTGCTCAAAAATATAAGTTGGAATTGCTGAGCAGTATCAGGAGCAAAGTAGTGAATGCTTTGTGGATAGTGTCTCTTTTTCAAAAATGGTTCTAGATATACAAGATGCATTAGCACGTCAAAAGTGCTCAAAAGTATAAGATGGAATCACTGAGCAGTATCAGGAGCACAGTAGTGGATGCTTTGTGGAGAGTGTCCCTTTTTCAAAAATGGTTCTAGATATACAAGATGCATTAGCACGTCAAGAAGTGCTCTAAGGTATATGATGGAATTACTGAGCAGTATCAGGAGCACAGTAGTGGATGGATTGTGGATTCTCTTTTTCAAAAATGGTTGCATAAATACAAGATGCTTTGGCCCGTCAAAAAGTGCTGAAAAATATAAGATGAAATTACTGAGCAGTATCAGGAGCACAGTGGTGGGTGCTTTGTTGATAGTGTCTCTTTTTCAAAATTGGTTGTATAAATGCAAGATGCATTAGCCCGTGAAAAAGTGCTCAAAAATATAAGATGGAATTACTGAGCAGTATCAGGAGCACAGTAGTGGATGCTTTGTGGCTAGAGTCTCTTTTTCATAAATGGTTGTATAAATATAAGATGCTTTGGCCCGTATGAAAGTGCTGAAAAATATAAGACGTAATTACTGAGCAGTATCAGGAGCACAGTAGTGTATGTTTTGTGGACAGTGTCTCTTTTTCAAAAATAGTTGCATACATACAAGATGCATTAGCACTTCAAAAAGTGCTCTAAAATATAAGATGGAATTACTGAGCAGTATTAGGAGCACAGTAGCGGATGCTTTGTGAATAGTGTCTCTTTTTCAAAAATTGTTGTATAAATGCAAGTTGTTTTGACCCGTAAAAAAGTCCTCAAAAACATAAGATGGAATTACTGAGCAGTATCAGGAGCACAGAATGCTTTGTGGATAGTGTCTCGTATTCAAAAATGGTTGTATAAGTGCAAGATGCTTTAGCCCGTCAAAAAGTGCTCAAAAATGTCAGATGGAATTACTGAGCCGTATCAGGAGCACAGTAATAGATGGTTTGTGAATACTACTTTGATGAGCCAAAGATCGTCTCTTTTTAAAAAAATGTCACGTAAGTACGTTCAGATTTAAATGGCGCTCGTCGAACTTCTATCCTATTATTTGCAAAAGTTTGATTTCTTTCATTTAAGATTATTTGGGCAGTCCTCTTGCGGAATGTAGGTATATGAAAAGTCTTGTTATCAAAAAACTACTCGGTCTCCTTATTTTAACCTTTTTAATTTAGAGTCCAATATCAGGAGCACAGCAATGGATACTTTTTCGAATTTGCAAGGTTGTTAGATCAGTTTTCCCTACGGATATTCTGTCATAAGGGGAAATTACCCCTTTAAACCGGTTAAATTTAGGGGGCAGTAGCAGGAGCACAGTGCAAATGCCAATTTCATCAGACACCCTTCACTCGTGCAAGGATGGTTTGCGTTCGAAGTCTGGCTATGGCAGAATGCTGATTCTACTCGCTTAGGAGTCCAGTATCAGGAGCACAGCAGTACTTAGGTTTTTGTGAATATCGCCAAGATCATCAATCAAATGTTAATCCAAGCATGACATCACCGCGTGTTTGCTAATGAGGATTTTAGCTTTCAAAAGAGAGAAAAAAAGGTAAATGCATTCAGATGCGAAAAAAGTGCCTGTAATTACAGCTATTTGAAAGTGTAACGCGTCAACGTCAAAAAAGCGTAAAA